>NC_057800.1:203928685-204139024 GCF_018294505.1 Triticum aestivum | reverse complement strand
TGAATTAATTAATGGTGGTTGTGAGACATTTGATGATATATATATAGTGTTACTATTCATCACCCAGGGTGCAGAATAAGTTATTCTTCACCCAAGGTAATATTACTATCATTTCATAATTAAATTATGTTTGGAATTCAAATAGTTATATTCTTATTGATTCACTACATAAAATTTGCCATAAGAAAATAAAAATATAGGTCATAAGACAAGAAAATTTGCAGTTTATGTGTATTTTACACTATGATTTTACGTTTGTAATTTTATATAACATAAAATATTTTTAGAACGATTATATATTTTCTTACGGTCTCTTTTTACGTCGAAAATAAGATAAAACTGACGGAACGTAAAATTACGGTGCATTCATGGTAAATAGAGGGTGACAAATAGCGCGACCCTATATATATTATGATCGGTTCTACTAGAAATTCTATTTATATATATGCATAATGTGTACAATATGTAGTATCGTAAAATACCAGCAAACGAAAAATAATTAAATGGAAAACACAAAATTAAATGAAAAAGAAATCATAAACCCAAAGCCCCCCCAACCTTTTAATATCGGTTGGTGACACCAACCGGTACTAAAGGGCTCCCTGCCCCCGAAGCTGGCTCGTGCCACGTGGTTGCCCTTTAGCACCGGTTCGTGTTGAGCCGGTACTAAAGGGGGGGCCTTTAGTGCATACACTTTAGCACCGGTTGCTAAACCGGCACTAAAGGGCCTTACGAACCGGTGCTATTGCCCGGTTCTACACTAGTGATAATAAAAAAGTTCCCACTAGTATATGAAAGTGACGAAATGAGAGACTCTCTATCATGAATATCATGGTGCTAGTTTGAAGCACAAGTGTGGTAAAAGAATAGTAACATTGTCCCTTCTCTCTTTTTCTCTCATTTTTTGGGCATTTTCTCTTTTTTTATGGCCTCTTTTATTTTCTCCCCCCCCCCTTTTTTCGTACGGAGTCTCATCCTGACTTGTGGGGGAATCATAGTCTCCATCATCCTTTCCTCACTGGGACAATGCTCTAATAATGATGATCATCACACTTTTATTTTTCTTACAACTCAACAATTACAACTCGATACTTAGAACAAAATATGACTCTATATGAATGCCTCCGGCGGTATACCGGGACATGCAATGAATCAAGAGTGACACGTATGAAAGAATTATGAATGGTGGCTTTGTCACAAATATGATGTCAACTACATGATCATGCAAAGCAATATGACAATGATGGAGTGTGTCATAATAAACGGAACGGTGGAAAGTTACATGGCAATGTATCTCGGCATGGCTATGGAAATGCCATAATAGGTAGGTAAGGTGGATGTTTTGAGGAAGGTATATGGTGTGTGTATGATACCGGCGAAAGGTGCGCGGTATTAGAGAGGCTAGCAAAGGTGGAAGGGTGAGAAAACTACGTATAATCCATGGACTCAACATTAGTCATAAAGAACTCATATACTTATTGCAAAAATCTACAAGTTATCAAAGCAAAGTATTACACGCATGCTCCTAGGGGGATAGATTGGTAGGAAAAGACCATCGCTCGTCCCCGACCGCCACTCATTAGGAAGACAATAAAAAAAATCATGCTCCGACTTCATCACATAACGGTTCACCATACGTGCATGCTACGGGAATCACAAACTTTAACACAAGTATTTCTCAAATTCAAAACTACTCAACTAGCACAACTTTAAAATCACCATCTTTATATCTCAAAACAATTATCAAGCATCAAATTTCTCATAGTATTCAACACACTCATAAGAAAGTTTTATTATTAATCTTGTACACCAAGCATATTAGGATTTTAAGAAAATTACCATGCTATTTAATACTCTCAAAATAATCTAAGTGAAGAATGAGAGATCAATAGTTTCTATAAAACAAATCCACCAGCGTGCTCTAAAAGATATAAGTGAAGTACTAGAGCAAAACTATATAACTCAAAATATATAAGCGAAGCACATAGAGTATTCTAACAAATTCCAAATCATGTATGGCTCTCTCAAAAGGTGTGTACAGCAAGGATGGTTGTGGTAAAATAAATAGTAAAGACTCAAATCATACAAGACACTCCAAGCAAAACACATATCATGTGGCGAATAAAAATATAGCTCCAAGTAAAGTTACCGATATAAGTAGACGAAAGAGGGGATGCCTTCTGGGGCATCCCCAAGCTTTGGCTTTTAGGTGTCCTTAGATTATCTTGGGGGTGCCATGGGCATCCCCAAGCTTAGGCTCTTGACACTCCTTGTTCCATAATCCATCAAATCTTTATCCAAAACTTGAAAACTTCACAACACAAAACTTAAAGTAGAAAATCTCGTGAGCTCTGTTAGCGAAAGAAAACAAAAGACCACTTCAAGGTACTGTAATGAACTCATTCTTTATTTATATTGGTGTTATACCTACTTTTTTCTAACTTCTCTATGGTTTATAAACTATTTTACTAGCCATAGATTCATCAAAATAAGCAAGCAACACACGAAAAACAGAATCTGTCAAAAACAGAACAGTCTGTAGTAATCTGTAGCTAGCGCAAGCTCTGGAACCCCAAAAATTCTAAAATAAATTGCTGGACGTGAGGAGTTTATATATTAATCATATTCAAAAATAATTAACTAAATATCACTTTCCAAATAAAAATGGCAGAAGTTCTCGTGAGCGCTAAAGTTTCTGTTTTTTACAGTAAGATTAACAAGACTTTCCCCAAGTTTTCCCAACGGTTCTACTTGGCACAAACACTAATTAAACAAAAAAACACAACCAAAACAGAGGCTAGATAAATCATTTATTACTAAAAGGAGCAAAAAGTAAGTAATAAAAATAAAATTGGGTTGCCTCCCAACAAGTGCTATCGTTTAACGCCTCTAGCCAGGCATAACAAGCAAGGATAGATCTAGGTATTGCCATCTTTGGTAGGCAATCCATAAGTGGCTCTCATAATTGATTCATAAGTTAATTTAATTTTCTTTCTAGGAAAGTGTTCCATGCCTTTCCTTAATTGGAATTGGAATCTAATATTTCCTTCCTTCATATCAATAATTGCACCAATCGTTCTAAGGAAAGGTCTACCAAGAACAATAGGACATGAAGGATTGCAATCTATGTCAAGAACAATAAAATCTATGGGCACATAATTCCTATTTGCAACAATAAGAACATCATTAATTCTTCCCATAGGTTTCTTAATAGTGGAATCTGCAAGGTGAAAGTTTAAAGAGCTATCATCAAAATCACGGAAACCTGACAAATCACACAAAGTCTTTGGAATCGTGGAAACACTAGCACCAAAATCACATAAAGCATAGCATTCATTATCTTTAATTTTAATTTTAATAGTTGGTTCCCACTCATCATAAAGCTTTTTAGGGATAGAAACTTCCAATTCAAGTTTTTCTTCATAAGATTGCATCAAGGCATCAACGATATGTTTAGTAAATGCTTTATTTTGACTATAAGCATGAGGAGAATTTAGCACGGATTGCAACAAGGAAATACAATCAATCAAAGAGCAATTTTCAAAGTTAAATTCCTTGAAATCCATAATAGTGGGTTTAGCAACATCCAGGGTTTTAATTTCTTCAATCCCACTTTTATCAATTTTAGCATCAAGATCAAAAAATTCCGAATTCTTGGAACGCCTTCTAGGTAAGGTGGATCATATTCAGTCCCATCATTATGAAGATTCATATTACAAAACAAAGATTTAATAGGGGACACATCAATAACTTTTAGATCTTCATCATTATTTTCATAGCAACTAGAAGAACACGCTCTTATAAAGGCATCTTTCTTAGCACGCATCCTAGCGGTTCTTTCTTTGCACTCATCAATGGAAATTCTCATGGCTTTGAGAGACTCATTGACATCATGCTTAGGTGGAATAGATCTAAGTTTCAAAGAATCAACACCAAGAGAAATTCTATCAACGTTCCTAGCCAACTCATCAATCTTAAGCAATTTTTCTTCAATCAAAGCATTAAAATTCTTTTGCGAAGTAATAAATTCTTTAATATTAGATTCAAAATCAGAGGGCATCTTATTATAATTTCCATAAAAATTATTGTAGGAATTACAATAATTATTAGAGGGATTACTAGGATAAGGCCTTGTTGACATGGATTTTGACCATGATAAATTAGAATGTACAACCCACATAAAATATAAATGTGAAGCGACAAAAATCCGTTTTATAATGAAAATGATCAATTAAAAAATAATTAATCATTCAAAGCAAGGGCTGATGAAAATAATGGTATTGATGAAACAAATAAATGCTCATCAAGTTTTTGTCCTAAGGAAATTTCATCGATGATAGAATTCTAATGTTAACATAAAATCAAATAATCATGACCGGCGCCAACGTCGCCAAAATATTATTCCACAAAATAAATGTGAGCATGTCATTCTACGACGTCTAATGAAATATTGGTGCAATGCTTGAACAAAAAATGTGTCACACACCATCATAGAATTATCAATGAAAGAATATATTCTCATATCTTTGTCTCATGCACGTTAAGAAAATTGGCCTTAATCATGCCTAGCCCACTTTGAAAATGTCTACGTACGTGTGCATGTGTAGCCACATCCATCGGCCAATCACACACATAAGTAAATGGGTTAGTGACATTACCGGTCAATTAGCGATTAAACAAATAGAAAAAAAGGAGCCAGCACGCTCCCACCATCCCACCATCCCATGATCAATGGACATGGACGTGGGCACACACACCTCCAGCCGCAGCGCTTCACGCTTCGTCCCTATAAATAGCTGGTCCCCTTGCGTAGAGGGGGTTGGACGGATTTTGCTCCTGAGTTCTCTAGTCTTCTTTCTCCTCTAGTAGCAATATTCTACTACACACCATAAATCATATAAAAGCACATAGAGAAAGAAGAGGAGACGTGGTGCTTGCCGAAAGCTTGAAGGTAAGATCTATGGTTCTCCTCTAGCCCCTGGTTTGGCCATTGTGGTACAGACCAGGGAGCTTTCTTCTTCCTCCCTTCCCAAATTTTTTTCTCCTTGGTTCGGCCATCATGGTATAAATAAAGGAGCATATTTCATATCTCAAAAATTCTTTCCCTTAGTCCGGCCATTGCGGTACAGACTAAGGTGCATGGTTTAATCTATCTCAAAATTTTGTCTTTGGTTTGGCCATTTGGGTACAGTCTAAAGAGCATGTTGCATTCATCCCAAATTTTTTCCTTAGTTCGGCCATCGCGGTACAAACCAAGGAGCATGTTATATCTAGCCTAAACTTTCGCCTTCGGCTCGACCATCACGGTACGAGTCAAGGAGCATACATGGTTCTTGTAAGCACGGTTCCTTTAAATGTTGCGTGCGCTTCGTCCTATTGATCTCCGTCTTGATTCGGTCCCTTTAGCGATACAAGCCAAGATGAATGCCTCATTCCTTGGTTTGGTCTCTATACATGGATACAAATCAAGAGAGTGTCATAGGTGCGAAAACCTCATAAAATTGACTTAATTTGGTCATCATGAAAAATGGATATGACTAAGTTGGAATGAAATTACGAACGCACTAAACTGAACTCATGATAATCTCTTTATTTGGTTGCTGTTGTGGATTTGTCACGGCAAATGTCCTAGTGAAAGGACTTAGTCGTGGAGCCATCGCCACGGGTTTACTTGAAGGGGTTAAAGCGGACACAAAGACACGAGGGTTTTATACTAGTTCGGCCCCTTCGATGAAGGTAAAGCCTACGTCTAGTTGTGATGGAATTGATATGATCTCGATGGCTAGGGAGCAAACAAGCTTCGCCCAGGCTCGAGTTGTCGTTGTCTGTCTTGAACCGCCGCCGGGTCGTCCCCTTATATACACGGGTGACGCCCGTCGGTCCATAGAGTCCCAACCGGTTCATACTCGTATCCCGGTTGGTATCTCTCTATTCCTAACTTACAATACAAGTTATACATCAGGCCGGTTTACGACTACAGATTCTAAACCGACTATAGGCCTTGGGCCTTCATCTGCTTATACCACTAATGAAGTTAACCCGGCCCAAGTAGGCCGGTTTACGCCTAGTGGTAATATCCCCAACATTAGGCCCCAGATTGATTTGAATTGGTTCATGTCAATCCTTCACAAAATCTTGTGTCTTGGACATCTTCTGGTAATTGGTAAACCGCCATGTTGTCATCATTTCTGGCTGTTGTAAACTGGCATGACGTCATCATGAAATTTGTCATTTATAACGCCCTCTTTTAACGGCAGCTCCTGGATCCGCGTGCTTGACCTAACTCTATTGCCTTATAAATAAAACCGAATGGTCATCTCCTTTCTTTTCCCCTCGTCTCTTCTTCTTCGTCTTCCTCGCGTCGCCAGCCTTGGAGCTCCGCCGCCACCGTCGACCTCTGCTTCATCTTGGGCCGCTGCATCAACCTGAGCGCACCAGAGTACTGCGGTATCATTCCGCATCTTCTCCGTTCCCAGTAAGCTTTCTCATCTTCTTGACCTAGATCTGTTCTTAGGGTTCCATGTTCGTGCTGTGTTCGTCACTTGCTCATACTTGTATTCCGACTCTTGGATGAATCTGTAAACTCCCGATGTGTTCAGTAGTAATCTTTAAGCATCCGCCTGTTATTTCTTATCTAAGCCCATAGATCTCACGCACATACCCGCTCAATGGTTCACTTCCGTTCTGCCTTACTCTTCGGAATATTTCCTGTTTTTGTGAGCTCGCTGTAGATCCGCGGCTGTAATAAGATCTTGTGAAACTTGTTTCTGTATACCTAGTTGTCCATAGCTTCAATTTCTTCCGATGTTTAGGTCAGGCGGTTTAACTTATCATAGAAAAAAGTTACTAAACCGGTATATACCATTAGTCCCCTGGTTGAACCGCCAGAATCCACATGATGCCGCATTGTGGAAGACCGGTTTATATGTACTGTCCCCGGTTTATCGTAGTTTAGATCAACACCTTCTTTTACCCAGCGTGTTCTTGAACCGGATCACCTATTTCTTGTAGATCTCGCCATGGCCAAACAAGTGTATGAGTGCAATTGGGTTCCTTCTCGCGTCACGGAATCACAGTTGGACGATCTAGTCTTGATCGACGCTTTAGACAGTAAAGATACGATCCACTGGAGGGTTCCTGGAAATGAATGTCCACCTACCCCCCAGGAAGGAGAGGTTGTGGTCTTCGCAGATCACTTGGCCCGGGGCTTCAAACCGCCCGGCTCTAAATTTTACCGGGATGTGTTAGCCAATTTTCAGCTCCGTCCACAGGATATTGGCCCCAACTCTGTTACCAATCTATGCCACTTTCAAGTGCTCTCTGAGGTATACTTTCAAGAGGAGCCTTCAGTCGAATTGTTTAGAGACCTCTTCCATTTAAACCGTCACACTGAATTCACCGATGGCCCCAACACTGAATTGGGCGGTATGGCCATTCAAAAGAGGAAGGAAATTACTTATCCCCACGTCAAACTCCATACTCACCCCAAGGAGTGGAATGCAACTTGGTTTTATTGCATGGATACCTCCCCTGACAACGAAAATCCCTTGCCTGGTTTCCGTCTGGAACGGCTCAGCAACATGCACCCTTTTCCACAAAGACTAAGCGCCAAGGAAAGAATTAAATACGCTCCCCAATTGTCCAAGCTCCGAGCTTTTATGGCCAATGGCTTAACGGGAATAGATCTTGCACGCTGTTGGATATCATGGAGCATACTGCCTCTGAGCCGGCGCTCCAATTTGATGTGCAAGTATACTGATAGTGTCGATGACCCACTCCGACACACTAAAATCCAACTCCCCGATGACGAAGTCACAGAATCTGTGAAAAAGATGCTGAACAAACCGAAGCACCTCTGTGCTCAAACCGGTCTGCCTCCTTACTGCACCACCAACAAACCGCCAGCGGTAATATTTTAATTGCTCTATTGTTGAACCGGTTACTGCTTTATATGTTTGACATTTAATTACTGCTGATCCAGGGCGATAATCCGTTTTGGAGCAAGAAGCTTTCTCAAGACAAAATGGAGAAAGCAGGGCGGCCAATCCGTCCCAAGACCAAGGTTATTAAGAAGCCAGCTCATAAGAGAAAAACCACCGCTTCATCTGATCCAGCTATTGATGACGATGTGGGTAACCCGGACCTTGAGGTAGAACTTGACTCGCTTGGCTTATTTTTTACACGCCTTATTGATGATGATGCTTGTCAGGATGACGCTGAAGCCAGCAATGCGGAATTCGTTGAGGTAACTATTCTCTCTTCCGATTCAGAAATCTTGCCTTTGCCAAAATTTCGACAGGCAAACCGAAAAGTTAAATTTTCTCATCCTCTTGCTTATTTGGATCCTAAATTTCATATGAAGACTCAGCAACATGAAGCTCGCCGCACAACCCGGCACAGTGGCCAGGTAGTTACCTCCACCGGTTTACCAAACAGTTCGGTTCGAAAACGCCGCTCCGAGGTCTCTGACCTTTTTGTTGATTTACATCCTAAAGCGGGTTTCTTCCGTCAACCTCTTAACCCATCTGACTCCGATTATCAGGTTACTTCTCATTCATCTTCTGGTGAATCGTCGGCCACTCAGCTGCCACCGTTAAGAACGGTTCTTGGGTAAGCTAAGCTGAACATATGCTTCCAGTACACTATGTAATGGCTTATGCTTTTCCTTGACTCTTTGGTTTTCTTTCAGGGCCAAACCTAAACCGAGCAAGAAAGCCCGCCTGGATAAAGCGGCTGAAGAAGACGTAGCCCAAGAACATGACAAAACGCCAGATCTTGAGTCATTTGCTCCTGAGGATATTCCCAATGATCCTCCTTTACAAGACGATGCTATTCCCGAAGAGAGGCCTATTAATACTTCAGTCTCTGTTGACCCGCCTGTCAGCTCTGTCCGGATTGAGAAATCCCACAGTCCTGCTGACAAACCGATCACACTAACACAAACCGGCGAGTCCAAAGATGATGATGTTGTGATTACCGGTGTAGGCCGCTTTGAACCCGGGAATCCTGTCACCTTAACCAAGCATACCATAAAAGAGGATTTTTCCGCTCTGAATAAAGAAAAATGGGATGTTGAACTGGAGACATACGCTGCTCTGAGTGCCCAAGATCTTCATTCCGGCTATCTAAACCGGCTTTATACTAGCCGTGACTATGAAGCTGGTCTGGTAAAAATGATGAGGGATAAATTTGAGGTAACTTACTTCTTTACTGCCTGCCTTTGCACCAATCCTCCTAGCCCCCAAGGGCCGGTTTGTAGCCTTCATCAAACCGGGACTTGAATATGATCCTCAACACTTTTGAAATCCATTAATATAGCCCCCAAGGGCCGGTTTAACTTAGCAGAATTAGACCGGGGCTCGGACAGAAAAACTATCCTTAGAACATAATTTGATCAAATAGCCATTAGCCCCCAAGTGCCAAGTTGAATACCTGTATTGAGCTTGGGACTTCGCAATCTAATAACTTTATGAAAATTGAAGGTGCATTAGCCCCCAAGTATCAGGCGTATAACTTTGTTTATGTGGTTGATACTTCAATTTCTTTGGACCGTTTGTTGAAAGCTAAATGCTGTCTGTATGCAGGCTGAGGTGAGAATCAAGGAGGACCGGATTGCCGATTTGCAGGAAGCCTTGAAAACCCAACAGGCTGAAACAGACAAGGCAAAGGAAGAACTAACCAGCGCCTTGAGCACCGCTGAACAGCTGAAGGAGGGCTTCAAGAAAGAGCGGGCTGATTGGGCCACTGAGAAGGCCGCTTTAACCAAAAGAGCAGAAAATGCTGAAGCTGCGCTTAAACCAGTGGTGGATGAACTTACGGCCGTAAAGCGGCAAATACACTCCATGACCGCTGCAATCTTTGGTAAGCTCCTTTTAACTTCTGTGATAATTTGAACCTGCTGTAATGTAAATCCGGTTTGAGACCGTCCCTGTATTGTTGTAGGCACACGCATCGGGCACTTAGGAAATGATGTGCGAAAGAAACTGAAGGCTGCCTACACCTTAGTGGAACAATTATATACCGGAGCCCAGCGGATCATCACCACAGCCTCTCATAACAACCCGGCACCTTCTTTAATCCAGGACACTCTTAACAGGTTGTCGATGCTTCCGGCCTGGATGGAGGAGCTGAAGAAATCTGCTGCTCGAACCGGAGCTATTAACGCTTTGATCCGGGCAAAGGCATGGGTGCCAGATTTCGACCCTGTGGAAGCATCTCAAGGCTATCCCAGCCTGAAGGAAGATGGCTCTGAATTTAACGAACAGGATTTAAGGGCAATAAACCGTGCAGTGCGCCCTCTGGCTTGTCAGCTAGCTAAAGAGGCAGACTTGACGCATTATCAAGCACAATACAATGACCAGAACAAGCGAGTGCCTGCCCCAACTCTTGAAGCGGAGAATCTGATCCCTCCAATCCGTAAGCACACTTACGCTCCTGATATTGAACCGTCTTCCCTAATCCATGAAGAGGCTATTTTCCAAGCTTTAATGGGAATCGACTGGACCACTGTTGATTTCCAGCCAATGGGTAGAGACGAGGAAGCTGAAGTGGCGGATGATGAGGAGCAGGCTTGAACCGGAAGCCGGTTTGGATAGCTGTCTTTGGCATCTTTCCAAAAGAACAACGATCTTATTTGGGCACCGTGCTGCCTTGTAATAGAATAGTTAATACTTTTGCCTTGAATATGCCTTCGCGCATAAGTACTGAAGCTTTTGTTCGAAAAACTTCAATTCATATTTCCTGCCATGTCTGGGCATGAAGCTGGCTTAGCCAAGCTTGAAGCGGAGGTTTTATAAACCATTACCGTCAATAAGGGGGGAGAAAACAGCTCCCGTAAAAAGGTAAACCGGGCATACTTCTCCGGATTAAAGGGGAATCAAATCCATCGGCTGAACCGGAAAAAGGGTGTTTGTTGACATAAAAGAAATCCAACAAAAACAAAGAACAAACAAGCCATGAAAATAACATGGAAGCAAAGGTAATGATAAAAACCGTTTGCACAAATATGCTATACTGAGCTGATCAGATGGTGTTACCATGGTCGGACAGGACCAAGCCCCCAATAGGAGTGACAATGATTCAAGTCAGCCAGGTCCCCAAATGACTCGTGGCATATATGCCAGATCAAGAGGCGTGGCAATGGTTCGGGTTCGAGCAAGCCCCCAAGTGATTTTGTGGCCTTAGGCCGATCAAGAGGCGTGACTGGTTCAGACGTGACCATGTCCCCAAGTGATCTGGTGGCTGTCGCCTATCAAAAGGTGTCGCGTTGGTTCGGACACGACCAAGGCCCCAAGTGATATATAAAAAGCAAATGTCAAGGGGAAAACCGGAGGCCGCTTTAAAAACAGAACCACTCCATGTAACCACGCATGATAAGAAAGACAGAGACCCCGCTTTAGCTGAGGCTCCGGTTTTATTATATCAAAGATAATATATACACTGTCATGATATGCACATAGATAGAGCTGATGGCTCAAGTGTAGTAAGGCCGAAGATGTACGTGAGTCTTTATGCTCTCGAATATCAATCAGATAGTACGACCCGTTGTGCAAATTCTTGCTGACCACGAAAGGTCCCTCCCAAGGTGGGGATAACTTGTGCATATCCGTCTGGTCTTGGATGAGTCGAAGCACCAAATCTCCTTCTTGAAAAGTTCTGGTTCTAACCCGGCGACTGTGATAGCAACGAAGATCTTGCTGGTAAATCGCCGAACGGGCAGCCGCTATATCACGCTCCTTGTCCAATAGGTCCAAAGCATCTTGCCGTGCTGTCTCATTGTCCGCTTCAACATAAGCTGCCACACGAGGCGAATCGTGCCGGATATATCTAGGGAGAACTGCCTCTGCTCCATAGACCATGAAAAATGGTGTGTATCTTGTGGACCGGTTTGGCGTAGTATTGATACTCCATAACACAGATGGTAGCTCTTCAAACCAACATCCTGGTGTTCTTTGCAATGGGACCATAAGCCGGGGTTTGATGGCTCGCAAGATTTCTTGATTAGCTCGTTCTGCCTGTCCATTGGACTGGGGGTGTGCCACTGACGACACGTCAAGTCGGATGTGCTCACATTCACAGAACTCCTTCATAGCGCCCTTGGATAAATTGGTACCATTGTCAGTAATGATACTGTGTGGAAAACCAAACCGGAAAATCACCTTTTTGATGAACTGCACCGCTGTTGCTGCATCACACTTGCTGACAGGCTCTGCTTCAACCCACTTGGTAAATTTGTCAACTGCCACCAAAAGGTGGGTTTTCTTATCCTTGGATCTTTTAAAAGGTCCGACCATATCCATCCCCCAAGTTGCAAATGGCCACGTTATTGGGATCATCCTCAATTCTTGAGCCAGCACATGAGCACGCCTTGAAAATTTCTGACATCCATCACACCGTTTAACCAAGTCCTCCGCGTCAGCATGCGCTGTCAACCAGTAGAACCCGTGACGAAACGCCATTGCCACCAGAGACTTTGAACCGGCGTGATGTCCATAATCCCCTTCATGGATTTCTCTTAATATTTCACAGCCTTCCTCAGGAGAAACACAACGTTGAAACGCCCCTGATACAGTGCAATGATGCAATTCACCATTGACAATCGTCATAGACTTGGATCGCCGGACTATCTGCCTGGCTAGAATCTCATCCTCTGGTAACTCCCCTTGGTTCATGTACGTAAGATAAGGAACCGTCCAATCCGGAATAACATGCAGTGCTGCCACCAATTGAGTCTCTGGATCAGGAATAGCCAAATCCGCTTCACTTGGGAGCTGGACTGACGGGTTGTGCAACACGTCCAGAAAGACATTAGGTGGGACCGGTTTGCGCTGAGAACCCAACCAGCTTAAAGCGTCCGCCGCTTCATTCTTCCGACGGTCCACATGATCCACTTGATAACCCTTGAAACAACCCGCAATATTATCCACTTCCTGATGATATGCAGCCATGAGCGGGTCCTTAGAATCCCAAGTGCTAGACACTTGTTGAGCCACGAGGTCCGAGTCACCGAAGCACTTAACCCGGCTTAAGTTCATCTCTTTAGCCATCCGGAGACCATGGAGCAAGGCTTCGTACTCAGCTGCATTATTAGTACAAGGGAACATTAAGCGGAGAACATAACAAAACTTATCACCTCGTGGGGAAGTTAATATGACTCCAGCCCCCGAGCCTTCCAGTTGCCTGGATCCATCAAAATGAATAGTCCAATATGTGTGATCCGGCTTCTCCTCTGGTGCTTGTAACTCCGTCCAATCATTGATGAAATCAACAAGTGCTTGAGACTTCACCGCCGTCCGAGGTACATACTTCAGTCCGTGTGGCCCAAGCTTTATAGCCCACTTGGCAATCCGGCCAGTCGCCTCCCGGTTCTGTATGATGTCACCCAAGGGAGCTGAACTGACCACTGTGATGGGGTGCCCTTGAAAATACTGCTTCAACTTCCGACTGGCCATGAAAACACCATAGACCAACTTCTGCCAATGCGGATACCTTTGCTTGGATTCAATAAGCACCTCGCTGATATAATAAACCGGCCGCTGAACTGGATACTCCTTGCCTGCCTCCTTGCGTTCCACCACAATAGCCACGCTAACTGCCCGAGCATTGGCTGCTACGTATAATAATAGTGGCTCCTTGTCGACCGGAGCTGCAAGAACAGGCGGATTGGCTAACTGCCGCTTCAAGTCCTCAAATGCTTCATCAGCAGTCGGACTCCAAATGAAATGGTCTGTCTTCCTCAGCATTTGGTACAAAGGAATGACCTTTTCTCCGAGGCGGCTGATAAACCGGCTTAGTGCGGCGACTCGGCCCGCCAAGCGCTGAACATCATTGATGCACTTCGGTTTAGCCAGGGAGGTGATAGCTGTAATCTTCTCCGGATTAGCCTCAATTCCTCTATTAGACACCAGGAAACCTAGTAACTTGCCTGCCGAAACACCAAAGACACACTTGGCCGGATTAAGCATCATCTTGTAAACCCGCAAGTTGTCAAAGGTTTCCTTCAAGTCATCCACCAGCGTCTCCTTCTGCCTTGACTTTACTACAATATCATCCACATAGGCGTGCACATTGCGGCCGATCTGTTTATGCAGGCAATTCTGTACACACCATTGATAGGTGGCTTGGGCACTCTTGAGTCCGAAGGGCATAGATACATAGCAGAAGGCTCCAAAGGGAGTAATAAACGCTGTTTTCTCCTAGTCCTTAACCGCCATTTTGATCTGATGATATCCAGAGTATGCATCCAAAAAACTCAAACGCTCACAACCCGCCGTGGCATCAATGATCTGGTCAATGCGGGGGAGGGCCAAAGGATCCGCTGGACAGGCCCTGTTAAGATCTGTGTAATCCACACACATACGCCAAGTGCCATTTTTCTTAAGAACCAGCACCGGATTAGCAAGCCACTCTGGATGGAACACCTCAATGATAAAGCCAGCTGCCAAAAGCCTGTCCACTTCCTCTCCAATGGCCTTTCGCCTTTCTTCGTTAAACCGGCAGAGGAATTGCTTCACCGGTTTATACCTGGATCCACATTAAGAGTGTGCTCAGCGAGTTCCCTTGGTACACCTGGCATGTCGGATGGTTTCCATGCGAAGATGTCCCGATTCTCACGGATGAACTCGATGAGCGCGCTTTCCTATTTGGGATCCAAATTGGCACTGACAGTGAACTGCTTGGACGAATCGCCGGGCACGAAGTCAACAAGCTTGGTCTCAGCTGCCGATTTGAACTTCAGATCCGAATCATGCTCTGTAGTTGGCTTCTTCAAAGGAGTCATATCCGCTGGATCAACATTGTCCTTATAGTACTTCAACTCCTCCGTGGCACAGACCGACTCTGCATAAGCCGCATCACCTTCCTCACATTCCAAAGCGACCCTACGGCTCCCATGAACCGTTATTGTCCCCTTGTAACCCGGCATCTTGAGCTGCAAGTAGATATAACAAGGCCGCGCCATGAACTTGGCGTAAGCCGGCCGGCCAAACAAGGCATGATATGGGCTCCGGATCTTCACCACCTCAAATGTTAGTTTTTCCGACCGGGAGTCGTGCTCGTCCCCAAAAGCCACGTCCAGGGCTATCTTACCAACAGGATATGCAGATTTGCCAGGCACCACACCATGGAACACCATATTAGACGGTCTGAGATCTTTGTCTGTTAAACCCATGC
Organism: Triticum aestivum; assembly: GCF_018294505.1. NCBI lineage: Eukaryota > Viridiplantae > Streptophyta > Magnoliopsida > Poales > Poaceae > Triticum > Triticum aestivum. The sequence goes on along the minus strand of NC_057800.1, from coordinate 204,123,853 downwards.
GACGGAATGTCTCATAGTATAGTATGTTAATACTGCTTCCTCCATCCATGAGTACCTTGGTGAATTTATAACCCCCCACCTGAGGGTCTACCACTAATGCTAGCTGGCCCGGATTATCAACCCGGGGCGGGTGATCCTCTCTGCTCCACACGATAGGCTGCTCCGACCAGCGCAAGTAACATGGTAAGGCCGGTTCAGCAGAATTCACCACTCGCTTGTGGAGTTTTCGGTCGCGTTTATCCAAGCTAGTTGTGAAAACATGATATTGCCCATTGTTCAACTGTTTTGGCTGGCTCTGATAACCCGACTGCTGCTGCTGCTGCTGCTGCTGGCCGTTCTGATTATTCTGGTGATTGTGACCGCCCTGATTGCGACCTGAACCGGAAGCTCCATCGTGATCCGGCCCACGAAAACCGGATCCTGAACCGCCACCTGACCCGTGATCATACCGGAAGGCATTAGAGTTTTTAAACTCCTGCATGATATAACAATCCTTCCAAAGATGGTTAGCCGGCGCCTCCTTCGTCCCGTGCTTCGGGCAAGGCTGATTCATCAAATAACTCAAGCGGCTTGCGTTAGGATTGGGAGCCCCATTACGATTTGCCGCTTTACCTCTGCGCCGCTGCCCCCTGTCCTGTGCATTAGTGTTGGCCACAAAGTCCATGCTGCCATCCGCCTTGCGCTTGCCTCCGTTTCCATGACCCGCCGGTTTATACTGCTGCTGTTTGGAGCTGCTATTCTTCCTTCCCTTCCCTGCTTCATCATCATCAGTCTCGGGATCCTTGGTACTGTCCGAATCAGCATACTTCACTAGAGCGGCCATGAGGGTTCCCATGTCATTACAGAACCGCTTCATGCGTCCCAATTTCAATTTTAAAGGCTCAAACCGGCAGTTGCCTTCCAGGGTTAAGATCGCAGAGTCAGCATTAATCATGTCGGACGAGTGCAAAATTTCCGAAACGTGGCGCACCCAATGGGTCGTTGAATCTCCTTCCCCCTGTACACAAGCCGCCAGGTCTACTATGGACTTGGGCTGCTTACACGTATCCTTGAAATTCTGGATAAACCAGGCCCGCAACTGGGCCCATGAGCCGACAAAATTGGGCGGTAGGCTCTTCAACCAGGTACGCGCCGTGCCTTCAAGCATCATGGTGAAGTATTTTGCACATGCGGTCTCATCCACGTCTAACATCTCCATGACCATCTCATAACTCTCTATCCATGCTTCAGGGGATAAATCAGCGGTGTAATTCGGCACCTTGCGTGGACCCTTGAAATCTTTGGGCAGGCGCACATTGCATAAAGCGGGGATTAAACAAGGCACTCCCAAAGTGGATGCGACTCCTGGTCCGGCGAAGGTGGTAGGGCGAACCGGTGTAAGTTGATCCGCATCATCCTGTGCTGCTAACTCGGCTTCCCTCCGTGCCCGGGCCCGGTCCACCACATCCTGAGCATCGCGAACACCGCCTGCCGGGTTATTGCCATGGGCTGCTTCACGGCCTCGCGCATTGCTCGATATGGCCGGTTCATCCATGCGCCTGCTATAGCTCCGGCTTGGACGGGGCGTAGAGTGAATCCTATCACGGCTGTACGAGTATGCTTCCTGCTGAATCAGCGCGGTCCAGAGAAGCTCCTTAACCCGGCACGTCTCTATCGATTGCGGAGAGTCCCCTTCGACTGGGATAGCCTCCAATCACGCGGCGGCCGCAACATGGTTGTCCATAGGATTAGAATAATGACCCGGGGGCGTCTGGACCGGTGGAAGAATCACAACGTTCTGCTGAGGAGGTTCCATCAGGCGAGGTTGGACCGTCCCCCCTGGTCCTGGTGCCTCAATTCGGTTTGTCCCCAGGTGGTGTGGCGGATTACTGGGTCCAGCTCCTGGAGTGTGAAAGAGATTCCGGGGATCAAACCCTAACGGCAGGCGTGATCTGTGCTTCCGCTTTAAGACCTCCTGTGATGCGTTCTGGTCAAGCATGAGCTTATAAGCCTGGGCGTCCAAAGCGGCCCGCTCTGCGGCCATCCTGTCTTTTTCTGCGGCCAGATCCGCTTTGGCTTGCACGATCTGCTCTCTCACCTTTGCAATTTCTGTATTACGGGTCTCCTGATCCGCCGGATTGTCCTCTGCCATAAGCGCGGCTAGTGTATCAAATAGATCAGATAGAACTTGAACCGGCGGGCGCACAAGGCCTCCTGCCCCTGCTGATCCGGAGAGCATTGCTGCGGCGGTCGAAGAGTGATTCGCCGCCTGTGTGCCGGCCATGAATATTCCAACCCGATTGACCTGGCCTGGGGGGTCCGGAATACTGTCGCCATCGGAACAGCCCCTAACCTGGTCGTCTTGTAACTGGTATAGTGATTCGGTCTCTCCGGTCGAGGACTCGTCGCCGGAATAGACGACGGTCTCGCTACCGTGTTCTGACTCGTCCTCACGCCCTCCTCCGTGGATGACTCCAACGAAGGCACGCTTCACGGCCGGTTTAGCCTGGGTAGATCTCGCACGCTGAGCCGTCTTGACGAGGTCGATGCAGATGTCCGGCTCAGGCCCCGGCTCACCGATCTTGCCGACGAAAACGTGTATGCCACCAAAGGGGACCCGGTACCCGTACTCAATCGAATCGGCCTCGGGACCCCATCCTGCGTCGTCGATGTAGATCTTTCCACGACGACTCTTGGTCATCTGGCCCACAGCATAGCCTTCGAGTCCTTTGAGCTTGCCCTCCAAGATCGTCAAACCATCGTGCGATGGCCCCACGGTGGGCGCCAACTGTCGTGGATTTGTCACGGCAGATGTCCTAGTGAAAGGACTTAGTCGTGGAGCCATCGCCACGGGTTTACTTGAAGGGGTTAAAGCGGACACAAAGACACGAGGATTTTATACTAGTTTGGCCCCTTCGATGAAGGTAAAGCCTACGTCTATTTGTGATGGAATTGATATGATCTCGATGGCTAGGGAGCAAACAAGCTTCGCCCAGGCTCGAGTTGTCGTTGTCTGTCTTGAACCGCCGCCGGGTCGTCCCCTTATATACACGGGTGACGCCCGTCGGTCCATAGAGTCCCAACCGGTTCATACTCGTATCCCGGTTGGTATCTCTCTATTCCTAACTTACAATACAAGTTATACATCAGGCCGGTTTACGGCTACAGATTCTAAACCGACTATAGGCCTTGGGCCTTCATCTGCTTATACCACTAATGAAGTTAACCCGGCCCAAGTAGGCCGGTTTACGCCTAGTGGTAATATCCCCAACAGTTGCGCTATGGGCATTATGTGTCATGCTAGTTGCAATACAAATAAGAGCATAAAAATATATCCCCTCACTTGGTTACGCTGCACGTGGGCATTATCTTAATGCGACGTGGTGTTAGTAGTAATACGAGCAGGGCAAGACTTAATTAAAAAATGTGTTCACGATACACACATAGAAACCAAATCATGCAAGATGAATTATAAAGCATGTTGCATCATAAAAAACCAATCTTACTTGGTTGCGCTACACGTGGGCATTATCATAATGCTACACGGTGTTAGTAGTAATACAAGTAAGAGAAAATTAAACAAAGTATTCAGGCCACATATTTGGTCCAAAGTCAAATAAAACATGTCATGAAATGCTCCAATGCTATAAGAGCCTAAACTATTAGCATTGTCATAAATGGATATCGCAAACTCACTTTACTTGGGTCATGCTACACACGAGCGTCAATGATGTGACACTATGTGGAGTTAGTAGTAATACCATGTAAGGTACAAACATAAACGAAAATGATAAATGTCAGATGAATCATGCAACACCATAATTGCTCCACAAACCTTTGCTTGGTTATGCTACACGCGGGCATTATCTTAGTGCTACGCTGTGTTAGCAGTAATACGAGTAAAACAGAACTTAATAAAAACATAAGTTCACTCCACATCTACATATGCATACAAAATTCATGCAAAATACATGATAAGGCATATTCCATGTAGCCCACATAGGCTTTAAACAAACAAAAAATATCATAAGAAAATTCTACTCGGGTCAGGCTTGATACTGGGCGGACTCAGAGTCAACAAAATATGGCACATATCATATGCACCATAAAAGGCATCAATATTGTGTCAGAAAGCTTCAGTCCGTTACGCTACACGCGGGCACCACATCAGTGTCACGCGGTGATAGTAGTAATGTGATGATGCAAAACTTATTAAAATTGGCGTGTCACATATATACATGCCACCAAAACCAAAGAGGTCATATAAAAATCCTAAAGGAAAATACATACCCAGATCCTATGTGCCAACCGTAGGATAAAACTAAGCCTAGCCAAAACCAACCTTCATTTTGCACCATCATATAACTGAGGTTGAACACAAATAAATTTGTTGCATGTTAGGAAAATATATACTCCAACATATCAAACATGAAATCATGGAGAAGTACTTGCATGGAAGCAAACTTCAAGTACCCAAGCAGGAGTGCATCGACGATCGCGAGGAGGATTTTTCTTGTAGCATATTGTAATAGGAATGTGTTGCAATCTTATGTAATAGATATGTTGGAATTCTTAATCAGCGGTTTTCTCTTCGGAGATGTAATTAACAGAATTTTTATGTAAATGTAAGAGTTCTGGAAATAAAGTACCTGCAATGTTTGATTCTATTTTTATTTTATGCATTTAAAATTCACTCTGTATCAATGACATGGACGCGTATTTTCACGCCCGCCATTTTCCCGTCATCAAATTCTGGCACGCCCGGTGGGACCTATTTCTCCCCTCATCTTTGAATTCCAACATAGGATTGCAACATATGAATTTCTAAAGTTCATGAAATATACAAACATTGCACACTAAATATACTCAAAGAAAACTGAAATAAAGTTTTCTTTATTCAAAAGGTATGGAAGGTCAAGTACCGCAATCGGTCATGCTCCGCATTGGAGACATTTTGCTTGATGTGCCAGTTGGTCCATGTGCGGCTTCAACAAATCAGCATCTGGATAATATTACTGCATCACCGACTAAACATGACCAAGGATTGGAAGTCTTCTCTCCACTCAAGTTTGGGGGAAGTATGAGGGTAGACAAAGAAGGAAAAGGGAAGACAATGGACAAACTCCACTATGAGCAACCTATGAATGGGGGCAATACCATGATTATATTTCCCTCCTCGTCGTTTCTTCATGGAAGGACGTCAAAGGTTCAGAATAAAAGTCAAGTTGATGCTTCAGAGCCTATTCTTCCGCTGGCCGATAAATCCATTGGAGAATGCTCTGAGACAGTTCTCAAGTTTCCCCTTGAATGCAAGAAAAATCATCCCAATTCCCATGTCTATGAAACATGTCATGTGAACCCAACATCAACATTGTCAAGTCCCTTGTCATCATCAACACCCATTGCATATGATTCCTCTCTGATTTTGTTGGAGTCGGTGTGCCATCAACCTCAGCAAAGAAATGTTCGCCATGTCAACCTTCACAATATTAAGGTCGGCAAAGTATGTATCCAATTCCCCAAGAGTGTGGACAACAATCATCCAAACCGCCTTTTTCATATCAGCAAGGGTGGTATAATAATTCATACTACGGTGACTAGAAACCCTTCAACAGTTGTTGCCTTCATCAGGTTCATCTGGAAAAAGTATCTTAATCATGCCAAGTGCCGTGTTGTCGGCCTCGACTGTGAATACACTAGATATGTCCACAACAAAGAGCGTAAGAAGCTTCCACTTGAGCAACAACTTGCTCTCTCTAATCTAGAGCCACAACGTGTTGCTGTCTTGCAGCTTTGTGTGGGCAAGCAATACCTAATTTACCAGCTATACCGAGCTCGTGCCAGGAGTTTTATCCCTCCACTTCTGCGCAACTTCCTTGACAATGACACAGTCGAATTTGCGGGTGCTGCCATTGGCAATGACATAGAAAAACTCAAGTTCTATAACTTGGGTATCAGAAAACCTGTTGATGTTCAGGGACTGGGTATCAAGGTTCCTAACCAAAAAGCAGGCAATTTGGCTTCATTGGAGAAGCTAGCAAAGAAGGTTGCAAACATAAGTCTTATCAAGGACAAAAGCATCACTGTTAGTCAGTGGGAAAAGTCCAACCTGGACCATGAACAGATCAAGTATGCATGTCTGGATGCCTATGCGAGCTTTGAGGTTTACAGGCGACATTCCAACATAACTGGTTATCTTAGGACCCGCTGAAATGTTTGTTCCTGAGTGAAATATGTAACCGGTTATCTTAGTGCATGTTGAAATGTTTGTTCCTAGGTGAAATATGTAAGAAAAAGGTTGTTCAGTCTTTATCAAAGAAAAGGATATGTACATGACCATTGTTTCTTTATATTATGGTTATGACTATTTCACTAGGTGCATTTTTTTAATATGATGATGCAGGGAAGAAAATGTTCTTGTATCATCATAATTTTGTTCTCATAGAAGACAAGTGAATCTGAAGAGAAATGACATATCTTTTGCATTAATGCCTGCAATACAAATGTTGCTTCATTATGTGCACCTAATTAAAAAAATACAAACATATATTACTCCAACAACTTATGAGTCTAAACTGTGATGCACAAAAAGGGAACATACTCCAATACCTTACGAGTATAAACTGTGGTATAAAACATATATTACTCCAACAACTTATGAGTCTAAAGTGTGATGCAAAAAAGGGAACATACTCCAATACCTCACGAGTATAAACTGTGGTATAAAACATATATTTCTCCAACAACTTATGAGTATAAATTGTGATGCAGAAAAAGGGAGCATACTCCAATACCTCACGAGTATAAACTGTGGTATAAAACATATATTACTCCAAGAACTTACGTGTATAAACTGCGATGCAAAAAAAAACACTCCATACCCTCACAAGTCTAAACCGCGGCACCAAAAAAAATACACTCCAATAAACTTACGAGTCTAAACTGTGATAGAAAAAAATATTACTCCATACCCTCATCAGTATAAACTGGGGCACACAAAAAAATCCAACGACTTACGAGTATAAATTGTGATGCCAAAGAAAATATCACCAAGCGTACTCCATACCCTCAAGAGTATAAACTGGGGCACATAAAATGTTACTCCAAAAGCTTATGAGTCCAAAGTGTGTGATATAAAATAAAGCAAATATACTCCAAAACCTCATGATTATAAACTATGTCATAAAAAGAAATATTACTCCAACAACTTATGAGTCTAAACTGTGATGAAAAAAACACAAATCATAATACTTTATCCATACCCTCAAGATTATAAACTGGAGAACAAAAAAAAACTCCAACGACTTACGAGTATAAATGTGATGCCAAAAAAAATTATCAGACACTCCATACCCTCATGAGTCTAATGTGGGGCACAAAAAAACATATACAACAATAAACTTATGAGACTAAACTATGGCATCTAAAAAAATAAAAACATACACTCCAATGAACTTACGAGTCTAAACTGTGATAAAAAAATACTCCATACCCTCATGAGTATAAACTGGGGAACACAGAAAATACACTCCATACCCTCACGAGTCTAAAATGGGGCACCTAAAAAAATACACTCCAATAAACTTACAAATATAAACTGTGACATAAAAATCTACTCCAGTGCCTTATGAGATTAAACTAGGCATATATGAAGAAAATATTACTCCAACAACTTACGAGTCTAAACTGTGATACAGAAAAATCATCAAACAAACTCTGAAAGAATGTGAGTATAGACTGTGTCATATAAATAAAATTTACTCATGAAGATCACGAGTTTAAACCATGAGATAAAAATATAGAAATTTTACTCCAATAATTTATGAGTATAAATTACGCCATAAAAATATACTACACCAATATCTTACGAGTCTAAACTATGGAACTACAAATACAAATAAACTGATGGTTCAGATACCTTACGAGCTAACTATGGTCAACTTGAGAAAATTTATGTTGATGAGTGTGAGGTCTGGTGCACTAAGAAAGTATGAACCATGCTTAAACTACTCAAGACATTAAAAAATCATTTTTAATGGTTATAACAATGGGTCGAACATAAAGAATGACATAGTTGCCCATCGCGAAGTAAAATTCTATTTAATAAAAGGCAAAACAAAATGAAACACAAATATGAGAATAACTCATTCCTATCAATTTTGAGGAAGGAATGTGTGCTCCATGATGATCTCTATGCTTGAATATTGTTGGTTACTTCCATGATGAGGCCAAAGGGGATACTAGCGCCAAAAAGGTGGTGTCATAAAAGAGCACCACCATGCTCAAAAAGTTTTCAACAACCCCAAGTGGATGCAACTCCGCTTAGAGTAAATAAATATGCAAGTTTATGGGAGAAGATTCAAAATAGTGCAGGGGCAAGTTTTACCCTGAATCCCCTGTAGTACTAAGCATGTCTTCATAAAAATATTCTCCACAGATGTTGGGAGAATATTCGACCTAAACATCTCCAAATATGTAGGATTTGTGAGACGTGGAAATGGAAATTTATTCTGGGCACCCCATGGCGTGCGGGAGGGACGTTCATCTACATCACTCCCATATATAACTTTATGCAAGTACATGAAGATCCTACCCCAGGAGGTTGGGGGAAAATCAACCTTACCTTATCCAATATGCTAAGTACAAGTTCATCCAAAGATGTCCAAGGCTAGCGAAACACAATAGCATTGAAGGTTGAAGGCATCCACAAAAGTCACATACATATCACCTTTATATTTAGGGTGAATGCCAAAACCTCTATCGAGGAATACATGGGTAAAGTTCATATCGCCCTTCAACAAAAGTGGGAAGAGATTGTTGACTTTTGAAATCATTGGGCAGTAACATATATAACAAAACGAAATACATCATGGAGTTGAGGTGACCGTCCATCTCGAGGCTCGTTGTGTATATAAACATGCATATTGCATCATGAGTCAGGGTACATCAAACCCTACAGCATGAGCTACGTAAAACAAAATACTCTGAATCAGATTATTATAGTAAGATGTTCAAGGCAACAAGAGTATGGATTGTTAGCCGAATGTACAAAAAATATATCATAAGCAAATTCTGCTCAGGTCAGGCTTGATACTGGGCGGACTCAGAGTCAACAAAATATGGCACATATCATATGCACCATAAAAAGCATCAATATTGTGTTAGAAAGCTTTAGTTCGTTACGCTACACGCGGGCACCACATCAGTGTCGCGCGGTGATAGTAGTAATGTGATGATGCAAAACTTATTAAAATTGGCATGTCACATATATACATGCCACCAAAGCCAAAGAGGTCATATAAAAATCCTAAAGGAAAATACATACGCAGATCCTATGTGCCAAACGTATGATAAAACTAAGCCTAGCCAAAACAAACCTTCATTCTGCACCATCATATAAATGAGGTTGAACACAAATAAATTTGTTGCATGTTAGGAAAATATATACTCCAACATATCAAACATGAAATCATGGAGAAGTACTTGCATGAAAGCAAACTTCAAGTACCCAAGCAGGAGTGCATCGACGATCGGGAGGAGGATTTTTCTTGTAGCATATTGTAATAGGAATGTGTTGCAATCTTATGTAATAGATATGTTGGAATTCTTAATCAGGGGTTTTCTCTTCGGAGATGTAATTAATAGAATTTTTATGTAAATGTAAGAGTTCTGGAAATAAAGTCCCTGCAATATTTGATTCTATTTCTATTTTATGCATTTAAAATTCACTCTGTATCAATGACGTGGACGCGTATTTTCACGCCCGCCATTTTCCCGTCATCAGGCCTAGGATTGAAATTTCCTCTATACGCATTGTTATCAAAATTGTTCCTACCAACAAATTTCACATCCATAGATTCATTATTATTCTCAATCAAAGTAGACAAGGTCATATCATTAGGATCAGAAGAAACACTCTTATTAGCAAATAATTTCATAAGTTCATCCATCTTTCCACTCAAAACATTAATTTCTTCTATCGCATGCACCTTTTTATTAGTAGATCTTTCAGTATGCCATTGAGAATAATTAACCATAATATTATCTAGGAGTTTAGTAGCTTCTCCTATAGTGATTTCCATAAAAGTGCCTCCCGCGGCCGAATCTAAAAGATTTCTACAAGAAAATTTTAATCAGGCATAGAAATTTTGTATAATCATCCACAAATTTAAACCATGAGTAGGGAAATTACGTGTCATTAGTTTCATTCTCTCCCAAGCTTGTGCAACATTTTCTTGATCAAGTTGCTTGAAATTCATAATATCGTTTCTAAGAGAGATGATCTTAGCAGGAGGAAAATACTTAGAGATAAAAGCATCTTTGCACTTATTCCATGAATCAATACTATTTTTAGGCAAAGACGAAAACCAAGCTTTAGCACAATCTCTAAGTGAAAAAGGAAATAGCTTCAATTTAACAATATCATTATCCACATCTTTCTTCTTTTGCATATCACACAAATCAACGAAGCTATTTAGATGGGTAGCGGCATCTTCACTAGGAAGGCTGGAAAACGGATCTTTCATGACAAGATTTAGCAAAGCAGTATTAATTTCACAAGATTCAGCATCGGTAAGAGGAGCAATCCGAGTGCTAATAAAATCATTGTTGTTGGTATTGGTGAAGTCACACAATTTAGTATTATCTTGAGCCATCGTGACAAGCAAGCAAACTAACACACAAGCAAACAAAAAAAACAAGTGGGCAAAAAGAGGCAAATAGAGAAGGAGAGGGGGATAGAGAGAGAGAGGGCGAATAAAACGATAAGGGTGAAGTGGGGGAGAGGAAAACAAGAGGAAAATGGCAAATAATTTAATGCGGGAGATAAGGGTATGTGATGGGTACTTGCTATGTTGACTTTTGCGTAGACCTCTCCGGCAACGGTGCCAGAAATCCTTCTTGCTACCTCTTGAGCACTGCGTTGGTTTTCCCTGAAGAGGAAGGGATGATGTAGCAAAGTAGCGTAAGTATTTACCTCAGGTTTTGAGAACAAAGGTATCAATCCAGTAGGAGGCTACGCGTGAGTCCCTCGTACCTGCACAAAACAAATAAATCCTCACAACCAACACGAATAGGGGTTGTCAATCCCTACACGGCCACTTACAAGAGTGAGATCTGATAGATATGATAAGATAATATTTTTGGTATTTTTGTGATAAAGATGCAAAGTAAAATAAAGGCAAAGTAAAAAAGCAAAGAAAATAACTAAGTAGTAGGAGATTAATATGATAAAGATAGACCCAGGGGCCATAGGTTTCACTAGTGGCTTCTCTCAAGAGCATAAGTATTGTACAGTGGGTGAACAAATTACTGTTGAGCTATTGACAAAATTGAGCATAGTTAGGAGAATATCTAAGTATGATCATGTATATAGGCATCACGTCCGAGACAAGTAGACCGACTCCTGCCTGCATCTACTACTATTACTCCACTCATCGACCGCTATCCAGCATGCATCTAGAGTATTAAGTTAAAACAGAGTAACGCCTTAAGCAAGATGACATGATGTAGAGGGATAAACTCATGCAATATGATGAAAACCCCATCATGTTATCCTCGATGGCAACAATACAATACGTGCCTTGCTGCCCCTACTGTCACTGGGAAAGGACACCACAAGATTGAACCCAAAGCTAAGCACTTCTCCCATTGCAAGAAAGATCAATCTAGTAGGCCAAACCAAACTAATAATTCGAAGAGACTTGCAAAGATAACTAATCATACATAAAAGAATTCAGAGAAGATTCAAATATTATTCATAGATAGACTTGATCATAAACTCACAATTCATCGGTCTCAACAAACACACCGCAAAAAGAAGATTACATCGAATAGTTCTCCACAAGAGAGGGGGAGAACATTGTATTGAGATCCAAAAAGAGAGAAGAAGCCATCTAGCTAATAACTATGGACCCGTAGGTCTGAGGTAAACTACTCACACTTCATCGGAGGGGCTATGGTGTTGATGTAGAAGCCCTCTGTGATCGATGCCCCCTCCGGCGGAGCTCCAGAACAGGCCCCAAGATCGGATCTCGTGGATACAGAAAGTTGCAGCGGTGGAAATAGGTTTTTGGCTCCGTATCTGATCGTTTGGGGGTACGTAGGTATATATAGGAGGAAGGAGTACGTCGATGGAGCAATAGGGGGCCCACGAGGGTGGAGGGCGCGCCTGTGGGGGTAGGCGCGCCCCCTACCTCGTGGCCTCTTCTTTTGTGTCTTGACATAGGGTCCAAGTCTCCCGGGTCTTGTTCGTTGAGAAAATCACGTTCCCGAAGGTTTCATTCCGTTTGGACTCCATTTGATATTCCTTTTCTTCAAAACCATAAAATAGGCAAAAAAAACAGCAATTTTGGGCTGGGGCTCCAGTTAATAGGTTAGTCCCAAAAATAATATAAAATTGGATAATAAAGCCCAATAATGTCCAAAACAGTAGATAATATAACATGGAGCAATCAAAAATTATAGATACGTTGGAGACGTATCAATCTGCACCAAGACTCCATGGGTGTTAGAATCATTACTATGTAATCTAGATTATTGACTCTAGTGCAAGAGGGAGATTGAAGGAAATATTCCCTAGAGGCAATAATAAAGTTGATATTTATATTTCCTTATATCATGATAAATGTTTATCATTCATGCTAGAATTGTATTAAATGGAAACTTAGTACATGTGTGAATACATAGACAAAAGAGTGTCCCTAGTATGCCTCTACTTGACTAGCTCGTTAATCAAAGATGGTTAAGTTTCCTAGCCATAGACATGTGTTGTAATTTGATGAACGGGATCACATCATTGGAGAATGACGTGATGGACAAGAACTATCCATTAAAATTAGCACTATGATCATTTAGTTTATTGCTATTGCTTTCCTCATAACTTATACCGGTTTCTACGACTATGAGATTATGCAACTCCCGAATACCGGAGAAACACTTAGTGTGCTATCAAACGTCACAACACAACTGGGTGATTATAAAGATGCTCTACAGGTGTCTCCGATGGTGTTTGTTGAGTTGGCATAGATCGAGAATAGGATTTGTCACCTCGTGTTTCGGAGAGGTATCTTTAGGCCCTCTCGGTAATGATCATCACTATAAGTCTTGCACGCAAAGTGACTAATGAGTTAGTTGCGGGATGATGCATTACGGAATGAGTAAAGAGACTTGCCTGTAACTAGATTGAACTAGGTATGATGACACCGACGATTGAATCTCGGGCAAGTAACATACAGATGACAAAGGGAACAATGTATGTTGTTATGTAGTTTAACCGATAAAGATCTTCGTAGAATATGTAGGAACCAACATGAGAATCTAGGTTCCGCTATTGGTTATTGACTGGAGATGTGTCTCGGTCATGTCTACATAGTTCTCGAACCCGTAGGGTTCGCACGCTTAGTGTTCAAGGACGATTTGTATTATGAGTTATGTGATTTGATGTACCGAAGGTTGTTCGGAGTCTTGGGTGAGATCACGAACATGACGAGGAGCCTCGAAATGGTCAAGACATAAAGATTGATATATTGGACCATGTTATTCAGACACCAGAAGTGTTCCGGATAGTTTCGGATAAAACCGGAGTGCCGGAAGGGTTACCGGACCCCCCGGGAAGTAATGGGCCTTAGTGGGCTTTAGGTGAGAGAGAGAGAGTAGTAGCCAGGAGGTGCCCCCCCCAAGGGGAGTCTGAATAGGACTAGGGGAGGGGGCGCGGCCCCTCTTTCCCTCTCCTTCCTTCTTCTCCTACTTGGACTAGGAAAGGGGGGAGCCGATTCCTACTTGGAGTAGGACTCCCCACTTTAGCCGTGTGCAGTGCCCCCCTCCACAGTTTTACACCTCAGTCATATTGTCATAGTGCTTAGGCGAAGCCCTGCGTTGGTAACTTCATCATCACCGTCACCACGCCGTCGTGCTGACGAAACTCTCCCTCGGCCTCAACTTGATCAAGAGTTCGAGGGACGTCACCGAGCTAAACGTGTGCAGATCGCGGAGGTTTCGTGCGTTCGGTACTTGATCGGTTGGATCACGAAGATGTTCGACTACATCAACCGCGTTACTAAAAGCTTTCGCTTTCGGTCTACGAGGGTACGTGGACACACTCTCCCCTCTCATTTCTATGCATCTCCTAGATAGATCTTGCATGATCATAGGTAATTTTTTTGAAATACTACGTTCCCCAACAGAAAGCTAATAAAAACTATCTTGACGACAATGAGAGAACCCAAAATTCCTGTCTTGATGTAGTGTTCGAGTTACTAGCCACTACTGTTGGCACAAGCTTTTCGAACTCGCTTCCTGAATCAGTTCGTCTTCTTGAGTCTCAACTTCAAGTTGAAAGACATCGATCAGATGTGCTGCGATAGGAAGCTAAAGGATTGAGGAAGTCCCTGCAGAATTCAGATGTATACTTTCTAGTGCAACAGCAAGCGCTGGAGGATCTAAGCACCAAACAAGAGAAAATTAATAAGCTTGCTAAGCATCTTGCATGCATTATGGGTACCCAGCATATTGTTTCTTGAGCTCTTCTTAAGTGGTTTCAGTTCCGGACTTGTTTTGTTGCGTCGTTTATTTGAACTGGTTGCCTACTTTGACAACCAGTGTATATGATATGCTGCTTTGTTCCCTATATTTGCACTGGTGGTGAAATTTGATGCCCAGTGGATGTAATATGTGTAATATCCGTGATAGCCTAGCATAAGTTGCTTGCTTATTTATTTCCTTGTTGTCTTGTTTATTTGTTTGCTTGTAGTTAGTGCCGTTCTTTTTTCGCGGTTTGCTAGTGGCTGTAATAATCTATTTTTAAGACTAGGCCACAATAACCATGGCTACATATTTACTGTAGTTACCATGGGCCTCCTACGAGCTGTAGAAACAATGGGCCTCCTAAGGGCCATAGAAACAATGGGCCTTCTAAGGGACATAGAAATAATGGGCCTTCTATGGGTCGTAGAATCAATGGGCCTTCTACGGGCCGTAGCACCAATGGGCCTTCTACGGGTCGTATGATCGATCGGCCAAACATGGGCCAATAACAGACCGCATTATGGGCTGTAAATAGGCTAGATTTGGAATTGTCTTCTCATGGGCCGACCATAACGGGTCGTCGTTAATCGGTCATATTTGATGACGCTATGAAAATGGCCCAACGAATTAACGGGCCGCAAACGGGCCGATTGTAACCACGGGTTGAATTTGGCCCACAAGCAAAAAAGGCCAATAACGAGGCGTAAGTAACCGAATGCTGGAAATGAGCCCAAGAATAAATGGGCCCTGAGAAGGCCGAAAGATAGCACGGTTTGGAAATGGCCCAATGGAATAATGGGCCATTAATGGGTATAAAGCGGTACATTGTTCATTACGGGCCAGATTCACCATGGGTCGTTAATGGGCCAAGAGTTACAAAGGGCCTCATATGGTTCGAAAGACATCATGGGACATACATGGGCCGGAAGTTACAATGGGCTGGAATCATATTGGATGGCCCAGATGAAGCTACTGGGCTTAATTACAACAGGCCATAATGGGCTGTGAGTTAGCGGTTGTAAATGGGCTATATACGAACATGCCATTCACAGGCTTTCCGTGGCCAGCCGGTTACCTTTTGACCAAGTCAAACGGGCCGAAATTTTCACTGGAATGGGCCTCTGTTGGGCCGTGCCATGTGTCGACGTATCATAGGCACCTCCTGTCCAATGAATGGATGACATTTGTCCCAACGATGAGCCAACACGTGTTTCCTCCAACCAATGAGAATTTTGCACGTGGAAAATCCTCATTGGTCTAGGCTGTTAACAGGTTATTGGATCCAAAACTGGACCCGATAGCTTAACGACGACCCGTTATGGTGGATGCCACGTGTCGGTTACCCTTGACAAAAACACTTCCATGACGCGCCATTTATCGTCATGGAAGTGGACACTCCCATGATGATAATTTTGGTAATGTCATGGAATACTTCTACGACAGCACAGGTATGACTATCTTGATTCTATCATAAAATCGTCATGGATGTACATGCATGACAGAAAACGTGACCTACTGTGACAAACATGTATCATCATGGAAGTGTATTTTTTGTAGTGTAAGCAAAATAAGATAAACATCACATGCAATCAAAATATGTGACATGATATGGTCATCATCATCTTGTGCTTTTGATCTCCATCTCCAAAGCATCGTCATGATCTCCATCGTAGCATCATGGTCGCCTCGCCAACTATTGCTTCTACAACTATCACTAATGCATAGTGATAAAGTAAAGCAATTACATGGCGTTTGCATTTCATACAATAAAGAGACAACCATAAGGCTCCTGCCGGTTGCCGATAACTTACAAAACATGATCATCTCATACAATAACGTTTATCACATCATGTCTTGACCATATCACATCACAACATGCCCTGCAAAAATAAGTTAGACGTCCTCTACTTTGTTGTTGCAAGTTTTACGTGGCGACTACGGGCTTCCAGTAAGAACCGTTCCTACCTACGCATAAAACCACAACGGTGTTTCGTCAAGTTTGTTGTCTCAACCTTCTTCAAGGACCGGCCGCAGTCAAATTCGATTCAACTAAAGTAGGAGAAACAGACACCCGCCAGCCACCTTTATGCAAAACTAGGTGCATGTCTATCGGTAGAACCGGTCTCATGTGCATGGACATGTAAGGTTGGTCCGGGCCGCTTCATCCCACAATATCGCCGAATCAAAATAAATGTTGGTGGTAAGCAGTATGACTATCACCGCCCACAACTCTTTGTGTTCTACTCGTGCATATCATCTATGCATAGACCTGGCTCATGATGCCACTTTTGGGAACCATTGCATGGAAAAAAAAATTCTACGCTCACGCAATGATCTATCCATGGAGGTGCATAGTAACTGTAGGGAAATGTAGCATGCAATTTCAAAAAAAATCCTGCGCTCATGCAAGATCTATCTAGGAGATGCATAGCAATGAGAGGGGAGAGTGTGTCTACATATCCTCGTAGAACGAAAGCGGAACGTTTGATAACGCGGTTGATGTAGTCGAACTTCTTCTCGTTCCGACCGATCAAGTACCGAATGTACATCACCTCCGAGTTCTGCACACGTTCAGCTCGATGAAGTCCCTCGAACTCTTGGTCCAGCAAAGTGTCGAGGAAGTGGACGAGTTCCGTCAGCACGGCGGCATGGTGACAGTGATGGTGAAGTGATCCGCGCAGGGCTTCGCCTAACCACTGCGAGAATATGACCGAGGTTGTAATCTGTGGAGGGGGCTGCCACACACGGCTAACAGATGTTGTTGTGTCCTTGTGTGGTGCCCCCTACCCATGTATATATAGGTGGGAGGGGAGGAGGCAGCCCCTAGGGTGACCCAAGAGACCTGGCAGTAGCCCTAGGGCTGTGGCCTTTCCCTGCGCCCCCCTTTTCCTTGTAAGAAGAAGGGGGAAGGAAAGAGAGGGGGAGAGGGAAGGAAACTTTCCTTTCCCGCCCCTCTTTCCTTCTCCTCCTCATAGGGTCGACCTGTATAGGGGAGCACTAGCCCCGAATACCATCGTCGTATATAGCAATCTTTACCTCTCGACCATTTCGAGAATCCTTGTCATGTCCGTGATCTCATCTGGGACTCCGAACAACATTCGGTCACCAAATCACATAACTCATATAATACTATATCGTCAACGAACATTAAGCGTGCGGACGCTATGGGTTCGAGAACTATGTAGACATGACCGAGACACCTCTTCGGTTAATAACCAATAGCGGAACCTGGATGCCCGTATTGGCTCCTACATATTCTACTAAGATCTTTATCGGTCGAACCGTTATGACAACATATGTAATTCCCTTTGTCTATCGGTAGGTTACTTGTCCGAGATTCGATCGTCGGTATCTTCATACCTAGTTCAATCTCGTTACCGGCAAGTCTCTTTACTCGTTCCGTAATACATCACCTCGTGACCAACTCCTTAGCCGTTTGCTTGCAAGCTTATGATGTGTATTACCGAGAGGACCTAGAGATACCTCTCCGATACTCGGAGCGACAAATCCTAATCTCGATCTATGCCAACTCAACAAACACCTTCGGAGATACCTTAGAGCATCTTTATAATCACCTGATTACGTTGTGATGTTTGATAGCACACAAGGCATTCCTCCGGTATTCGGGAGTTGCATAATCTCATAGTCGAAGGAATAGGTATTTGACATGAAGAAAGCAATAGTGATAAAACTAAACGATCAATATGCTATGCTAACAGATGGGTCTTGTCCATCACATCATTCTCCTAATGATGTGATCCCGTTCATCAAATGACAACACATGTCTATGGTTAGGAAACTTAATGTGATAACCTGGCTTATTAGGGATTATAAACTACTCATATCAATAAGGAATTCATTCTTTTCCAGGAGCCCATTCTGACAGAACTCCAAAGTTAAGTGTGCTCAGTTTGGAGTAGTTTCAGGATGGGTGACCGACCGAGAAGTTTCTCCTAGGTGCGCACGAGTGAGGACAAAGTACGCAGAAAAGACTAGTATTGATCTGTGAGGCCAGTCTAGATCCCAAAAAATCCATCGCCTCGCGAACCTTCATATCTGATGGATTGAGCGAGCGTCATGTTCTGCCATTTCCAACACAAGTCGTGTTGTAGGAAATTTCTGCAACACTGCCCGTGTTGTAGAAAATTTTGCAACGTATGTCAAGTCTTGTTAATTTTTTTTAAGAGTGGTCTTGTTGCAATATAATATTTTTGCGCTGGAGATCTTGTTACATTTTTTTGCAACAGGTATTATTACAGCGAAAGTATCCTTCTACTCCTGAGCTCATTTGAGCTCGGGATGAACAATAAATTCAGAAGAAAAAATGAAAAGAATCTTAATTTTTTTATGCAAACTTTCACAAATGTTCTCAGTGCATGAAAATTTTCAGCCTGAAACAACATTTGTGGAAGGCATGAAAAAAATCAGCACTTCAAAATGCTTTAAAAAATAGCATTTTTGGAGCATCGATTTTTTTACATGACTTCCAGGAATGTTGCTTTATGATAAATTTGTACAAGCACATAAAACATTTCTCAAAGTTTGCACCGATTTTTTTCAGATTTTTTTGATTTTTACTACTTTTTTTAGGTTCTACTGTTCATCAGAGTGCATTTGAGGTCGAGTGTAGATACTTCGCATCCTTATTACAGCTCTTTTTGAAATAGAGACATTGATGCAGAAACCCACTGTAGCTGACAGGAAGCAGCAAGCAGCTACACGCGTCACACGGAGGAGGTGGCGGATGCTCGTGTGCAATCCGCTAGTTGAAGGCAAGTGTTCTAAAATACGCAAAGAACCGATCGATTGAATGGGGGAGCTATGAAAGACGCGCAAGTAGGAATAGGACTCACTATGAGGGTATGGTCAACGACTGCCCCAGACCTAATGCCCCATGTTCCACATAGGATCGGATGACACGCTGAAGCTAAAGCACGTGCCGCGGAGCAAACGGGCTTTGTAGAGGAGCCGAGTGCTTCAGGTAAAAAGCAAGAGGAAATGAGGAGAGAGAGAGAGACAGAGGGGTATGCCCACTGCGAAGGAAGGAGATGAGAAGAAAATAATTGGGTCAGGGTCCATTGAGATGAGGTCACTTTACAGCATGGCCAATGCATAGCCCAAGGTGTTCATAGGCCACGTAAAATTGGATGTCGAGAAAAGTAGGTTCGGATGGAACAACGGGATTCTCAGCAGGAGGCGAGTGCTTGGAAAAAAAGTATGATCCGGTGCATAAAGCTGAAGAGGCTGAAGTGAAGAGTAGAGATGCATGTGTAGCAGGAGTTTTTATTTTTTTAGTCTTTAAGACCCACTAGTGATAGCTTGCATTGAGGAGAAAAAAAAACAATATAGATGTCCCAAACTACTTTTTGTCATGAGGCATATGGACGACGCTACGCGTCCGTCGGCGGATAATATAAAAGGATCCGCCGCATCCATGACCATTGGATGGACCTGCAGATGGTGTCCGATCTACCTATCTGGCAAGTCATCTTTGCAACAAGTGTGTTGTTGCAGTATTTTTTGTAGCTGAGGTCTTGTTACAGTTTTTTTTAACAGAGGTCTTGTTGCATAATTTTTTCACAACAAAGGTCTTGTTGCCGAATCATTTTTATGAGTTTTTTTTGCAACAGAAGTCTCGTTGTAGAAATTTTTCGCAACAAAGATCTTGTTGCAGAATCATTTCTGCGAGTTTTTCTGCAACAGAGGGCTCGTTGTAGAATTTTTTTTTTCGTAACAAAGGTCTTGTTGCATAATCATTTTTACGAGTTTTTCTGCGACAAAGGTCTTGCTGTAGAAAATTTTCACAACAAAGGTCTTGTTACAAAATCATTTTTATAAGTTACTACAATAGGGCCCTTTTGCAAAGAGTGCCTTGTTGTTGCAGTGGCCCCTTTGTTGTAAAAACAAATATCTTCTATCTTCTCCTTCCGCCATGGCTAGAGTTTGGGTTGTGGATAATCTGTGAAACAGATTGACACCGCCGTTCACCATTGCCGCAGCTTGGCCCATGGATGATTTGGGAAACAGATCAACACCACCTTTCATTATGGATGGAGCTTGGGTTGTGGATGATTTGGGAAGCAGATTGACACCCCCATCCGCCATGGCTGGAGCTTGGTCCGTGGATGATTTTAGAAACAGATTGAAGGGAGGAAGTGTTAGAGCAACGTGGGGAGAGACACGAGATCGAGGGGATCGAAGGCGAGAAAACGAGGAATTAGGTGCTAGATTCGTCGAGGGGATCGAACAATTGATTTCTGTTTCTGCAACATCGTTGCCTGCTATCGCCATAGGCAACCGGTAAGTGGTCCCAAGGTGCACGCGCAACCACGATCCAACGGATCAGTGGGTCGCAACCTGACGGCCGCGCGAGCGGCAGATCCGGCGAGAAGATGAGTCGGTTGATTGAAAGCTTTTCCTATCCATATCAGTCGGTTGATTGGAAACTTTTTCTATCAATATGGCGCCAATGTACATACACTTATGCTGTCTCCTTTGGGTGATTTTTTTTGTAAAACAGTAGTCCTAAAACATTTTATGTCTATTTGAAAGATGGGGCTGCACCATTGTAGTGCTTCCATAGCTCATGCCCTGAACGAAATGGAGGATACCGAACCAGTGCTGAGGCGATAAAGGCCCTAGTCCCTGTGGACCCGCCCGTCAGGAACGTTTTGTCGTAGCATGCTTGCCTGGCATTCCTCTACCCGCCCTGCCCTGCTTTCCTCTTTCCATCCTGAATTTCTGATTTGATTCGAGTCTAGGCATTGTTTGGCTTTAGGTTGCTCGCCACATTTGGCAGCACATTGCAGGGCCGTGTTTTCGCACCACGCGTCCACGCCATGGCTCCTCCCCGCGTCCTGGTATGCCTTGCCATCGTCGTGGCTCTCGTCACCGCCTCCGCCTCCGCCGCCGCCAAGCCATCCGTGCTCGAGCTCATCGCCCTCGCTGGCCGGGCGCTGCAGGATCGGCTCGCTTGGGTGCAGCCCGAGACCATGTCGGCGTCTCCGACTTCCAGGGCCACCACTACCGCCCCAACGGCGACCTCGCGCTCGCCACCTCCGCCGCACGCCGAGTCCGGGCCCGCCTCCGCGTCTGCAACACCTGCCACCCCATCGGCGACCTCGGCCTCGCCACCTCCGCCGCGCTCCAAGTCCCTGCCCGCATCGGTGTCTGCAACCGAGGCCACCCCTACCACCGCATCGGCGACCTCTGACTCACCACCCCCGGCGGAGGAACGCACGTCCACCTCTTCCCGCGACACCGACGCGTCCAAGGCGAAGCCCGAGCCCTCACCAGCGCCTCCAACCTCCAGGGACACGCCAACCGCCCTATCGGCGACCCCGGGGTCGCCATCTCCACCATCAGCGCACCCGTGCTCCTCCACCCGCGCCGCGCTGCAACTCCCGTCCTCTGCCATCAAGGATGGTCCACCAGTACGTGCCGACTCCCACGACCACCACAGGACAGCTGGGGCACCATCCGCGCCACCGGCGAACCAGATCGATGTCCACCCGCCGCGCCTGACCACCGCGCCCACGTGCAAGCTCGTCTCGTACATAGGGGGCAGTGGCACCGACGCGTCCGATGTCTTCCGTGGCGATGATGGCCGGCTGCTCGTCATCCGCCAGGGCTGTGCCGCCTGCGGGGCCTCCACGGCGTCCGACGAGGCCATCAACGACGAGGATGCACTCGAGTCATCAGAGGACGACTCTGATTCCGACTCCAACGATGGCTGGGATTCCGACGAAGAGGGCTTCTTCTCAGAGGCAATGTCCAAGTTGTGCGAGGGTCTCACCTCTTTCGGTGGTGCTCTGGAGATGATGTTGTGACCGCCGCAATTTTCACACACGAAACTTTGTGCGCAATGCTCTTTGATCTCATTATTCTACATCAGATTCTTTATTAGCCATCTTGGAAGAACTCATATTGGTAGTTTTGGTGTAGTGTTTTCAACTGAAAATCCTTGCATCATGTTGCTGTTCGAAGATTGGTCTCAAAATTTTGCCGATGGACAAAGTTTATTATCCCCAGTTTTGCTGCTGGTCTGTAGTTTGTTACTTTGGTTTTCACTTTGGTTGCCTGTGGAATTTTGCCAAAATTTTGGCCAATAAAAGGTCAAGGCAACCTGTGGAATTTTGCCAAATTTTTGGCCAATAAAAGGTCAAGGATTCTCTTTGCCAGTTTTTTTTTGACTCAGCACGCTTATGTGTGTGTGATTGACATCGTTCTTTTCATTTTCGCTATAATGGATAAAGCCACAAAGATGAAAATAACCAGATTGGCTCTTGAGGCAAACCCAAATTGACAGCCAACACAGAAACAAAAACGCAGCCTTAAGGCAAAATGTTGGAATGCTTGGTGCAATTTGCTGACCATAAGTTATACAATTGTGAATTACGCTGACAACAAACGTAAATATTAAATCCATCTCGATGGGTAAAAGTGAACATCACACCATGGTAGCAATGTAGCTACTTAGCTCTCTATCAACAGAACTATGCAGGCAAAAGGAGCAGAATTAGTAGTTGTCACCAAAAACAATTAATTTGATGGAAAACAAGTAAAACCAGCATGGTCATTAGCATGCATCACCCGTCCATCTCAAAACGCAATTTAGTAACAATGAGGACACCGCAATTTAGCAACGCGTCCCCGGTGTCCCCGTGCACAGTGAGGACACCGCTGCTCCCGGGCATCTTCATGAGATTGTACGCTGGGTGCGTCGCGACCATGAATTGTGCCAGCGCTGGGTAGCCGAGGATGGCGTTGTAGGGGAGGCCGATGGGGGCAATGTCGAAGTCAACCAGTTCCGTGCGAAAGTTACCGTAGGTGCCGAAGGTCACGGGGAGCCGGATCTGCCCCAAGGAACTGGACGACTTGCCCCCGATGCCTGAGAAGGGCCGCCTGGGTTGCAGCCGCTCCAGGGGTATGCGGAGGAGGTTGAACGTCTCGACCGAAAGCACGCTGAGGCCCGCGCCGCCATCAATGAGGGTTCTGGTGACGGCCACCTGGCAGATGGTGGGGGTGCACAGCATGGGGAGAGCGCCCGATCAGGCCGAGTTGGAGGGGTGGTCCTCCGAGCTGAAGGTCAGGCCGGTCTTGGGCGCTACCCGATCCAGGGGAGCCCCCTGCCGCGTGGAAGCGGCGCTGACCCGGCGGACGAACGGCTTGATGTGGTGACTTGTGGGCGGCGCCTGCGAGCCGCCAGGAGGGCCGCGACGACCAGGGGTGTTGGTGTAGCGTGATGGGGCGGCGCAGGAGAGCCCCCTGCGGCGCGGACGAGCTCAGGGGCGGCCCGGCGCTCCGCGCGGGCTCTTCGAGCGCCAGACATGAGCGTGATGGTCGGAGGAGAACGGAGCGCTGGAAGACGAATTCCGGCGCACCCCTACCTGGCGCGCCAAATGTCGGATTTCGGGTTCCGGCAGACCCTTAAGGTTCGAACACTGGGGTGCGCGCGGATATTACGCCCTCTACCTCTCCGTCTCGCAAAGATCTAAACTACTGAAAGAATAGCACAAGAGACACAAGGTTTATACTAGTTCGGGCCACCGTTGTGGTGTAATACCCTACTCTAGTTTGTGGTGGGTGGATTGCCTCTTGGGCTGATGATGATGAACAATACAAGGAAGAACCGCCTCGCGAGGGTCTGTTCTTGGCTGGGGTGATAAACTGCTAGGAGGAGTTCAGCCACCTCTCTCTCCCTTTAGCCAACCGACCGAACCCCCTGCTTTTGCTATGTGGGTGGTTGGTCCTATTTATAGAGGCCCTGGTCCTCTCCCCAAATATCGAGCGGGAAGGGAGCCAACAATGGCGGGCTAATTTGAAAGGGGACAGCAAGTATCAACTATCCTAACAAAAGCAGTCTTCGCCTGTGCAAAGCTCTGGTGATGACACCGTCT
This sequence comes from Triticum aestivum, assembly GCF_018294505.1. Lineage (NCBI taxonomy): Eukaryota > Viridiplantae > Streptophyta > Magnoliopsida > Poales > Poaceae > Triticum > Triticum aestivum. The sequence continues at coordinate 204,099,452 of NC_057800.1, read as the reverse complement.
TGGGCTCCACGGTGACCTCCGTCTCGTAGTCCTTCTGGTCCTGGTCTCGTTGCACCGAAACGGCAACCTTTGCCTGATGCCTCGGTACTCCGTGGCTGCGCTTGCCCCCTTTGCACCAAAGAGGAAAGGAGGACGCTGCGCGGGCTGGCACCCGCCTGGCGCCCCGAGTCGTCATGGCTTGCGTCACGGGCACCTCGCGAGGTACCCCACCTTGATCTCTCCGCCTCCTCGCGAGCCAGCCTGACGAGGCCGCGCCTGAGGGTGGTCCGCGTCGTCCGCCCCGCGAGGCTTGGTCCCTCGCGAGGGTCTTGAGTCTTGTGTTGATGAAGATGGGCCGTGCTGGGCCCCCCTTCGCGCCACGCCGCAGGCCGCAGGCAGGCAAGTCTGGGGACCCCCGTTCCCAGAACGCCGACAGTAGCCCCCGGACTTGGCCGTGACGAGAGGCAAAAGGGTAAGGGCGAAGCGCGCGGGCCCTAACAGCCTGCGGCCTTGGGCGTCGCGCGGCGGCTGATGGGACGTGGGCGTCTCCGCTTCCCCATGTCGCCTTGGTGATCGCGCAAGCTGGACGAGTCCCTGCATGCAAATCGTGTCATGATTACCTATGATCGTGGAGGCCGGTAGTTGGCCTTCGCCGGCTATAAGTACGGAACTGCGCGTGCCCTTCCAGTCCATCCCTCCTTGCTTCTCCTTCTTCATCATGGCCCCGTCGAGGAGGTTCTCTGCCGCCGAGAAGGGGAAGGCTCGCCAGGTCGAGCCCGCCTCTCCCCCACCCAAGCGCGGCCGAGGGCGCCCTCGCAAGCATCCTGTGGCCACCACGGTGGCTCCCCGCGGCCGTGGAGGCGATCTTCGGCTCGACGATGGGCGGATTGCTGAGTCCGGGGTGCGCGCTCCGGCTGCGCGTCCCCCCAGGCCCCGCATTTGTGCTGCTGAAGTGCTGCCGGAGTTCGTCATGTGGTCGGCGGAGCCGGCTAGCACCCGGCTCCCGCTTCCTCGCTTCCTCCTTGTCGAGCTCCCGGCCGGTGCCCCGGGCGGCCTCTGGCTCCAGGCCGACGGCTGCTGCAGCCGGGCCTCGTGGGTCTCCCTGGAGGTCTCCGCGGCCAGGAACCTGTCCCTGGCCCGCGGTTGGCAGACGTTTGCCCGTGCGCGTGGCCTGAGCCGTCGGTGCACCCTGCACTTCAAGTTCGACGGCAACGCCACCCTCTACGTGAGGGTGTTTTGGGAGGATGGTCGCCGCGTAGGGTGTTGCCCCGAGGGTGATGACGGCGGCTGGGAGCCCAGCTTCGGTGACGACGGAGGGAGCAGCGCCCGCGCGGCTGGTGGCGTTCGGGGTTCCTCGAGCTTCTCCGGTTCTTCTTCAGGCGGCAACTCCTCCAGCGGCGGCCGCGATCAGCCTCCACGCCGTCGTACCTGTTTGGGAGGTGGCAACATGTCCGCACGCCGCCGCGCCCTGGTGAAGCGCGAGAGGGAGTCCGCCTGAGCTCCGGAGGCAGCTCGGGCCTTCCCCGCGGGCCGGTGTGAGGCGAGCCGCGCCAGATTTGTTCTTCCTTTTCCCTTTTTTCCTGCGTAACAAAGACAATAGTGTGGAGCCCCGCGGGGGCGCGTTTGGGTTATTGCTTGTTGATCATTGTTTTGCTTCCGTTACCGCTCCTTCCGGCTATGTGCCCGAGCGTGGATAGTTTCCGTCCCCGGCCGCGAGGGGGGCGACCAACCCAGGCCCTCCGTTTGTGTCGCGGTGCCCGTGGGGCACGGACTGGAGGGGTGCTCCTGTAAGGGGCCCGGGTCACGAACCCTTTGGATGACTAGGATAGGAACGCTCGCGAGGGCGCTCAACTACCACCCCCCCTCGCGAGGCCTTGCGCAAAAGAAATCGAGGCAGGAGAGTGAAAAGCCGAAGAATCACAAGCCAAAGATGGCAACAACTTCAATAAAACTTCAAATGCGAACAAACAAGCCAACTACGGAAAGCAAATGAAAAAGCCGCGTCCGGCACCTAATCTAGTCTTCAACGTCTTCTCACCAGCGTGGAGCTAAGTGCTGCCACTAGGCGTGGGAGGGAGCCCCAGGGCCTGAGGCCGGCGCTCCTGAGACTCCGGGGCGTGTACAGCCCCACTCATTATTACGTGAGAGTGTCACGGGCGGCGAGCTTCATAGGTGTTGGCCTTCTTCACAGGCTCCGGGCCTTTCTTCTTAGGGGAAATGAGCTTCACAGGCATTCGCCTTCTTCACAGGCTCTGGGCCTTTTCCAAAACGCGATAGTTTCACGGGCACTCGCCCTGCTTCACAGGCTCCGGGCCTTTTCCAAAAAGCGATAGCTTCACGGGCTCTCGCCCTGCTTCACAGGCTCTGGGCCTTTTCCAAAAAGGATGATCTTCATAGGCACTCACCTTGCTTCACAGGCTCTGGGCCTTTTCCAAAAAGGATGATCTTCACAGGCACTCGCCTTGCTTCACAGGCTCTGGGCCTTTTCCAAAAAGGATGATCTTCATAGGCACTCGCCTTACTTCATAGGCTCTGGGCCTATGGGTAGAACCTCCGGATGTGCTGGATGTTCCATGCATTCTGGACTGGCACTCCCTCCTGAGTCTCCAAGCGCGCAGAGCCGGGCCTGGAAACATGAACAACCTTGAACGGGCCCTCCCACATGGGAGAGAGCTTGTGCAGTCCCTCCCTAGAGAGAACCCGCCTGAGCACGAGGTCTCCTACCTCGAGAGTCCTGTGACGGATGTTGCGGCAGTGATATCGCCGTAGCGCTTGCTGGTACCTCGCCGCTCGCAGGGTGGCTTCTCGGCGACGTTCCTCCCCCAGCACGAGGTCCATCCCCCGCATGGCGTCCTGCTGCGCTTCGTCGAACGCCGGGACCCGCGCGGAGCGACGTCTGACCTCATGAGGGAGGACCGCTTCCACTCCGTAGACCAGGAAGAACGGGGTCTCTCCAGTCGGTTTGGTCGCGGTGGTGTGGATGGACCACAACACCGACTGAAGCTCGTCGTACCAACCTCTGCCGCAAGCCTCCAGCTTCTTCTTGAATGTCCTGGTCTTGAGGCCCCTCAGGACCTCCGCGTTGGCTCGCTCGGCCTGGCCATTGCTCCGGGGGTGCACCACTGAGGCGTAGCATATCTGCGTTCCAAGGTTAGCACAATATGTTTTGAAGAGGTTACTGGTGAACTGTGAACCGTTGTCCGTGATGATGCGATTCAGCACCCCGAACCGGCTCACGATGCCCTTGATGAACTTGATCGCGGAGCCCGCGGGAATGGTGCGGACAGCCTCTACTTCAGCCCACTTGGTGAATTTCTCCACAGCAACGTAGAGGTAGCGGTAGCCCCCTGGCGCCCGAGGAAACGGGCCCAAGATGTCCAGCCCCCAGACTGCAAATGGCCACGAAAGGGGGATTGTCTGCAAGCCTCCTGCTGGCTGGTGGATCTGCTTGGCATGGAACTGGCAGGCTTCACAAGTTTTCACAAGTTCCACGGCGTCGTTGAGCGCGGTGGGCCAATAGAACCCACTGCGGAACGCCTTGCCAACGAGGGTCCGCGATGATGAATGATGTCTGCAGTCCCCGCCGTGTATATCTTCCAGCAGTTCCTTCCCTTGCTCCCTGGAGATGCAGCGCAAGGATACACCATTTGGTCGCTTCCGGTAGAGCTCTCCGTCTTTGATGCAGTATGCCGTGGCCTGGCGTGCCACTCGCTCCGCTTCCTCCTCCTTCACCGGCAAGGTCCCTTGCGCCAAGTAGCTCCGGAGCTCCGTGATCCAACATCCCTCCTGAGGCTGCATCATCAGGAACAGGCGCACTCCTGAGGCCGGACCACAGGTCGGAGCCCCTGAGGCAGGTGGCTGGGGGAGCTCCTCCCGGGGCTGAGTCGTGTTTGATAACGTCGGCATAGCTGAGGGCTTGAATAGCGGTTCCTCAAAATGCTAGGCTCCTGGGGTAACCGCCTGGACGCACGCTTGGCGATGTCGTCGGCCTCCTGATTGGTGCCACGGGGCACATGCTGCAACTCCAACCCCCAAAATTGCTTCTCCATCTTGCGGACTTCCGCAAGGTATGCTTTCATGTGCTCATCCTTCGGCTCGTACACCTTGTTGGAGAAATTGACAAGGAGCTGCGAATCGCCCTTGATGGTGAGGCGTTTCACTCCCAGGGCAGCCGCTGCTTTTAAGCCTGCTATTAAACCTTCGTACTCTGCTATGTTGTTGGAGACCTTTTCGCCTTGCTGGAAGCATAGCTGCATGGCGTAATAGAGCTTGTCCCGCGTGGGCGATATAAGCACCGCCCCAGCCCCTGCGCCATGCCTGGAGAATGCCCCATCGAAGTACATGATCCAGCCTTCTGGCGCCTCGCTTCCCGGAGATAGGGACCGATCCTCATCGGCCTTGAGGCCTGGCGCCTCCGTCCACTCTGCCACAAAATCTGCCAACGCTGCTCCCTTGACGACCCTTGTCGTGCTGAATTCGAGCTGAAATGCTTGCAGTTCTATGTTCCACTCAGCGACCCGTCCAGCTGAATTAGGGCTCCTGAGCACTCTCTCCAGGGGGTATGATGAGACGACCTTGATGGGGTGACCCTGAAAATAGTGCCGCAGCTTGCGCAAAGCCACCAGTAGCGCGATGAGGAGTTTCTGAGGCATGGGGTACCGCGCCCTTGCGTCCCACAACATTGTGCTGACGAAGTACACTGGGTGCTCGACGAGGTGGAGCGCGTCAGTGCCGGTGGTTCCTTCCGGAGACCGCGGCGCCTCTTGAGGCAATGAGACCTCCTAAGGCTGGCCACCTGGAAGGGGAGCCTCTTCTTCCTCTGGTGCGCCCCTCTGCGGCGGCTGATCCTCCTCAGCCTCGGTGGTGGTTTCTGTAGGCCTTCCTTGTCCCTGTTCTACCTTGTCCCGAGTTGCTGCTGTGGTTTTGATTCGACGCTCCTCTCTGACTGCCACCAAGGCTGCGCTGGCAGAGTATGGAGTGGCGGCGAGGTAAAGCACCAGGGGCTCCTAAGGGCGCGGAGCCACCATGACCGGTGGGCTGGTCAGGTATCTCTTGAGATCTTGGAATGCCTTGTCGGCCTCTTCAGTCCACTCGAAGGGCCCCTTCTTCTTCATTACCTGGAAGAAGGGCAGGGCTCGTTCTCCCAGCTTGGAGATGAAGCGCCCTAGTGCGGTCACGCGCCCCGTGAGCTTCTGCATTTCTCTGAGGGTCTTTGGTGGGCTCATGTCTTCCACCGCCTTGACCTTCTCCGGGTTACCTTCGATGCCTCGGTGGGACACGAGGAAACCCAAGAGCTTACCCGAGGGGACTCCGAACACACACTTCTCTGGGTTGAGCCGTAGGTTCACTACGTTGAGGCTCGCGAAGGTTTCCTCCAAGTCCTGTATCAAGGTCCCGGCCTCCCGAGACTTTACCACAATGTCATCGACGTAAGCTTCAACATTCTTCTCGAGCTGCGGGCCCAAGGTGATGTGCATCAACCGTTGAAAGGTCGCCCCTGCATTACGCAGCCCGAATGGCATGCACGTGTAGCAGTATACCCCACACGGGGTCAGGAAGGCCGTCTTCTCGACGTCTTCTACCGCCATCTTGATCTGGTGATACCCGGAGAAGGCATCTAGGAAGCATTGCAGGTCGCATTCTGCAGTGGAATCGACGATCTGATCGATGCGGGGGAGCGGGAACGGATCTTGTGGGCATGCTTTGTTGAGGTTGGTGAAGTCGACACACATGCGCTCCTTCCCTCCCTTCTTTGGCACAACGACAGGGTTGGCCAACCAATCTGGGTATCGGACCTGGCGGATGACCCCCGCGGCCTCTAATTTGCGGGTCTCTTGGACGATGAAGGCCTGCTTTTCTGTGGACTGCCGCCTGGCCTTCTGCTTCACAGGGCGCACGTTGGGGCACACGTTGAGGTGATGCTCGATTACACTCCTGGGGATCCCTGCTAACTGGTCTGTCTCCCAAGAGAATACCTTCTTGTTTGCGCACAGAAACCCGACCAGGGCCTCCTCCTGCTCGGGTTTGAGGTGAGCGCCTATGGTGAAAGTGGCATTGGTGGACCCGTCCTCATCGACGGGTATCTGCTTGGTTTCTGCCTTGTCTTGGGTGAACAACTGCTTCTTCTTGGCGGGTGCAGCCTCCTTGGGCCCAGGGGTCTCCAAGTCGGCCGGCTATGCCGACACCGCCGTCTTGAAGGCAAGCTTGAGCGCCCGCAGCGCGTCCCCGGTGTCCCCGTGCACAGTGAGGACACCGCTGCTCCCGGCATCTTCATGAGATTGTACGCTGGGTGCGTCGCGGCCATGAATTGTGCCAGCGCTGGGTAGCTGAAGATGGTGCTGTAGGGGAGGCCGATGGGGGCAATGTCGAAGTCAACCAGTTCCGTGTGGAAGTTGCCGTAGGTGCCGAAGGTCACGGGGAGCCGGATCTGCCCCAAGGAACTGGATGACTTGCCCCCGGCGCCTGAGAAGGGCCGCCTGGGTTGCAGCCGCTCCAGGGGTATGCGGAGGAGGTTGAACGTCTCGACCAAAAGCACGCTGAGGCCCGCGCCGCCATCAACGAGGGTTCTGGTGACGGCCACCTGGCAGATGGTGGGGGTGCACAGCATGGGGAGAGCGCCTGAGCAGGCCGAGTTGGAGGGGTGGTCCTCCGAGCTGAAGGTCAGGCCGGTCGGCGCTACCCGATCCAGGGGAGCCCCCTGCCGCGTGGAAGCGGCGCTGACCCGGAGGACGAACGACTTGATGTGGTGACTTGTGGGTGGCGCCTGCGAGCCGCCCAGGAGGGCCGCGATGACCAGGGGTGTTAGTGTAGCGTGATGGGGTGGCGCAGGAGAGCCCCCTGTGGCGTGGATGAACTCGGGGGCGGCCTGGCGCTCCGCGCGGGCTCGTCGAGCGCCAGACATGAGCGTGATGGTCGGAGGAGAACGGAGCGGTGGAAGACGAATTCCGGCGCAGCCCTACCTGCCACGCTAAATGTCGGATTTCGGGTTCCGGCAGACCCTTAAGGTTCGAACACTGGGGTGCACGCGGATATTACACCCTCTACCTCTCCGTCTCGCAAAGATCTAAACTACTGAAAGAATAGCACAAGAGACACAAGGTTTATACTAGTTCGGGCCACCGTTGTGGTGTAATACCCTACTCTAGTTTGTGGTGGGTGGATTGCCTCTTGGGCTGATGATGATGAACAATACAAGGAAGAACCGCCTCGCGAGGGTCTGTTCTTGGCTGGGGTGATGAACTGCTGGGAGGAGTTCAGCCACCTCTCTCTCTCTCTCTCCCTTTAGCCAACCGACCGAACCCCCTGCTTTTGCTATGTGGGTGGCTGGTCCTATTTATAGAGGCCCTGGTCCTCTCCTCAAATATCGAGCGGGAAGGGAGCCAACAATGGCGGGCTAATTTGAAAGGGGACAGCAAGTATCAACTATCCTGACAAAAGCAGTCTTTGCCTGTGCAAAGCTCTGGTGATGACACCGTCTTGGGCTCCACGGTGACCTCCGTCTCGTAGTCCTTCTGGTCCTGGTCTCGTTGCACTGAAACGGCAACCTTTTCCTAATGCCTCGGTACTCCGCGGCTGCGCTTGCCCCCTTTGCACCAAAGAGGAAAGGAGGATGCTGCGCGGGCTGACACCCGCTTGGCGCCCCGAGTCATCATGGCTTGCGTCACGGGCACCTTGCGAGGTACCCCGCCTTGATCTCTCCGCCTCCTCGCGAGCTAGCCTGACGAGGCCGCGCTTGAGGGTGGTCCGCGTTGTCCGCCCCGCGAGGCTTGGCCCCTCGCGAGGGTCTTGAGTCTTGTGTTGATGAAGATGGGCCGTGCTGGGCCCCCCTTCGCGCCACGCCGCAGGCCGCAGGCAGGCAAGCCTGGGGACCCCCGTTCCCAGAACGCCGACAGCGGCAACCAGGCGGAGTGCGGAGGCGCCATGGCGGGCAAGATTGCCAACGTCCAATGGTTCGAGGGCTCCTTCGTAGAGACCCTAAAGGGGGTGGCAAGCCGGGTGGTTTTACATCACCGAGCCACGCGATCCGAACTGGATCGCACCCCCCGAGTTCCGATCCGGACCCCCCACGCGGCTCATGTCCTGGAAAGAGACGGGCCTATCGTGGGGTAACGAGAAAGAGGTGACCGGACTGAAGACATGCATCCAGTCCCTGGTAAAGAAGTCAATCAGGCTTGTAAATGTAGTCCAGGTCATGCTCGTTCGCTGAATCCTCCCGTGTCAACAACGGGACTTTACTCTGTGGGAGTTCGACCCGGCACAGCACCGAACCCTTAACAGGCTCTTCGACACGATGTATAAAGACGTCTGGAAGGTGCTAATCAAAGGTGCCGGGGCTCCCGCATCCGCTTCCGAGGACCGCGGATGCAGCTCGCAGCGTCATGCTAGCGAGGTAAGCCATTTTCGCCTTTTACAGGATGTTCAGCTTTTTTCATAGTTTAACTCTATGCGGGACCTAAACTCCCTCACCTTTGACAGGCTTGGCGGGCGGTATCCGGACCGATTAACTGTCCGGCTCCGCTGCCCGAAGACCCAGCCCCAGCTCTACTAGTGAAGCTGCTGGCTCCGGCGCCTTATGTGGTGCCGGAAAAGAAGGCCAAGAAGAAGAAGACCACGGGGACTCGAAAGAGTACCCGCAACATGGTGTTGTCGGACTCGTCATCCGACGAGTCCGAGACGCCCTCCTCCCGTGAAAACAAGGAGGAGGAAGAAGAAAGCTCTCCCCCCCAGCAGGGGGAGGAAAGAAAAGGAAGGCCACCCCAAGGGGGAAGGCCGAGGGGTCCAAGAAGAGGAAAACCCCTCCGCCGGACTATGCTCCCGACGCCGACGAGGACGAAGAGGAGTGGCCAGACAGAGCCAGGTGTTCAGCGAAATCGTAAGTGTTCGGATACCAGAGTAACTCATGATATTTCTTTTGTTGCACAGCTTTCTCTAATGTCGAATGTAATCATGCAGCCCGCCCCGGGCCGAACTCAACGAGTCGTCGAGCGGCTCCCTGGATTCTTCGGACGTGAACTCAGTTCCGCCCGCTGTCTCCTCCCGCACTATGGATGACACCAAAGTGGCGTCACAACGAGCTCCGGGGCAGGAGGAGGTGGTCCTGGAGGAGCCACAAGGCGACCTCCCGGACTCTAGGAGTAAAGGGGACAAGATCCCCCAGGGCTCCAAGTCTGGCTTTGAGCCGGACACCGTGCCGGAATCTTCAACGATTCCGGACCGCGGCAGGCGAACTCCTTTAAGGAGGAGCAAGTCTTCTGAGCCGGCAGCCTCCGTCCAACCGGAGGTGCCGGACAATCTGCTGGAGGTGCTTGAAGGCGCCTCCATCGATGAGGAACACCGTACTGTTATGAGTATGGTGATCCAGAAGGTTTAGTCCGCCAAGAGCGGACTGAGTGAAGCTTGCGCTAGCCTCCTAACAGGCTTCGGGGTAAGTAAAAAATATGTAAAAATATTACCGCATAGACAGTAGCCCCTGATGCTCTGTTTGGCGTTCGGAAAGAAAAGCCGAATAGAGGATCTAGTAAATTTCGCAGGAGTCTAACAAAAAAGAGTCAATATGCGTATGCAGGCTTCACTGCTGTCCACCGCCGCACTGACTGCGGAGGTGGGTGTCCTGAAGCAGGACCTCGAGCGGACCGAGCAAGAGCTCGGCCTTGCCAAGCGGCAGCTCGAGGAGAAAGAAGGTAAGAAATACCTTACTGAAAAGGGTGCCTATAGAGAGGCGTGATTGCAAAAAATAACAGGATTGTACTACTTATTGGAGGGGCCACGACTGAGGTGGCGACCCTCAAGTAGGCGCTATCTGAGGCCGAAAAGAAAACGGCCGCAGAGCGCACTGAGCGAGAGAAACTTGGGGCTCAGGTCGGCGAGGTGCAGCAAGAGCTTCATGCTCTCATGAAAAAACATGAGAGTTTGGAGCTTGAGTCAAAGACCCAAGCGTCCGAGCTCGCGACGGCCCTTGAGACTGCCAAGTATGCCAAGGCCGAAGCCCAAAAGGCCCTCCAAGAGTTGGAGGAGGTGAAAAAGATAGCAGCGGGTAAGGCATTCTTTATGCAAAGTAGAAATATAAAAGTAAACTACTTGTTACTTACCCAAATCCGGAGCTCTCCAGGGGCATTCGCAGATCTTCCCCGCAGCATATCCGCCGCCGCCGCATTCTACCGAGCTGAAGAAGGCAGCTCGACGGAGAAGGTGTTCTGGTCTTAGTATGCTGAGGCCGGACACCCTGTGCCCTTGAGCGACCAGCTGAAACAACTGGTCGAGCTCCACAAGGCGGCCGAACAGGCCATGAAGGGCTTCATAGTTCGGCTGTGGCCCGGAGAGGCCTTGCCTGGGAGCTACTTTGGGCTGGTGCGGCGGCTGGTGGAGGCCTGTCCAAGGCTCGAGGTCATCAAGCGGTCCGTCTGCATCAAAGGAGCCCATAGGGCCCTTGCCCGTGCGAAGGTGCATTGGGGTAAGCTGGACGGTGAGAAGCTTGTGAGGGACGGGCCGCCGCCGGGGAAGGAGCATCGCAAGCCCGAGAACTATTACAAGGATGTTCTTGTGGGTGCCCGCCTTGTGGCGGATGAATGTACCAAGGATGTAATTTTTGAATGAACTCGCTCGATTTTATCCTGTGCGCTGAAAACTTGTTCATATGCGCTAAGCAATGCTTATTGAATTTAAAATTTTATTTTCTGTGCGGCCGTTTATCAAAAATTGAGAGATGGCCATTCGTCGGCTTCTGCCCCCATGCCACTAGTGCTGGGGTGTTCGGTGATAAACCTGTGCGCTCTTTTTCCCATGTTTGGGTCCTTCGAGGGAGGCGCTCAGCATGACGAACCAGGCAACCGGACTATAATGCTTGAACACTCTCACTTAGCCATAGAACTTTATAATTTTAAATTTCGGCGAAGCCCCTAGTTCGGAAGACCGAGTTCAGGGCGCTATCCACGCCTTGGCTGGGGTCATCCAGCTCCTCGCTCAATGCGGCATAAGTCTTTAGGGACTCAAAAAACCTCTCGAACAGCGACCGGTCTCTCGCCTCATCATGACAGTCAGTTTTAGCTTTCTCCACTGAGGTGCTTAACCCAGCTCAACCGGGGCACAATCGCAGTGGTTCTCCTAGTGCTACCTTAGCCGATAGAGCAGAACGTAAGGCACCAAATCATAGGAGCCGGGAAAACCCAACTATTGACCCAAATCATGATTCGGAGCCGATGCATATAATGCTATAAGTTCGGGGGTGCCGCACTTGTGAAAGTGTACGGACTTCTCACACCATAATAAAGGGTACTGAAGCCCCTGGCGTACTTGCCGTACCACAGTGTACGGGTGCAACATGTCGTTAATGAACATATATATAAAACAGATTATAATGCAAAAAATAGACAAAAAGCTATGCATTGTTTATAGAGAGGCTATCTATCAAAGCCGAACGATACAAATAGTGCGGTAAGCAAAAGATATTGGACTTATTCAGTATGTCCTGACCAGGGGCAGGCCGTGGAATTATATTTAAAACAGGTATACCGCTCGTAACAGAGACCACCTGGGAGTTCCATAATGCGGCATGGCTTGTCTGCCTCCCTGGATCTTGCATCGTTTGTGCGGCAGTTGAATTGCCGAACAGGTCGTCCGAAGTATGGAGTCTTGAAAGTAAGAAAAATAAAAAAAAAGAATCCGGCAGCCCCTGGTACGTTTTAAGCCGTATTTTTGGGCGTGCCGTTATTGTGCCCCTTCCCCTGTGCCCATGGTATTTCAAGGGCGTAGTTATGTACGCGAGGTACTGGTTTCGCTATGTCGCGAGAGCTGGGGTTGGGGTCGCATTGCTACGCTTGCTCAGAGTGTGTCAGGCGGTCCTGCTATAGGTTACTCCAGGCACGCTTGGCATTGTCTGGCTTTTTAATGGCCGGACTGGAGAATTGCCTGAGAAGGCTACTTTGTACCTCCGCCACGAGAGCCGCCGTATGCTCCTCCGTACAGAGGGAGCATTCGGTGTTTCCGTTGACTGTAATTACTCCTCGAGGGCCTGGCATCTTGAGCTTGAGATATGCGTAGTGCGGCACCGCATTGAACTTTGCGAATGCGGTTCGTCCAAGCAGGGCGTGATAGCCACTGCGAAACGGGACTATATCGAAGATTAACTCTTCGCTTCGGAAATTGTCCGGGGATCCAAAGACCACGTCAAGTGTTACTGAGCCTGTACAGTTGGCTTCTACACCTGGTATGACGCCTTTAAAGGTCGTTCTTGTGGGCTTAATCCTTGAGGGATCTATGCCCATTTTCCGCACTGTATCCTGATAAAGCAGGTTCAGGCTACTGCTGCCGTCCATGAGGACTCTTGTGAGATGAAATCCGTCGATGATTGGGTCGAGAACCAGTGCCGTGAAGCCGCCATGACGGATGCTAGTGGGATGGTCCCTTCGATCAAAAGTGATCGGGCAGGAGGACCATGGGTTGAACTTTGGGGCGACAGGCTCTATCGTGTATATGTCCCGTAGCGCACGCTTCCGTTCCCGCTTGGGAATGTGGGTTGCGTATATCATGTTCACCGTCCGCACTTGTGGGGGAAAGCCCTTCTGTCCATTGTTGTTCGGAGGCTTGGGCTCCTCGTCGTCGCTGTGTAGCCCCTTGTCTCTGTTTTCGGCCCTTAACTTGCCTGCCTGCCTGAACGCCCAACAATCCTTGTTAGTGTGATTGGCTGGCCTTTCGGGGGAGCCATGTATCTGGCACAAGCGATCGAGTATTTGGTCCAAACTGGACGGGCCCTGAGTATTCTTTTTGAATGGCTTTTTCCGCTGACCGGATTTATAGCCTTTGAATCCGGCATTGACTGCCGTGTCTTCATTGCTGTCGCTGTTGACGTGGCATTTTTGCTTATTCCGACGTGTCCTGCCACTTTTGTCCTTGGTATCCGAATTACCAGGGTTCTTTGATAAGTTGTTACTGCGAGCTAGCCAGCTATCTTCTCCTGCGCAAAAGCGAGTCATGAGTGTCGTGAGGGCTGCCATGGATTTCGGCTTTTCCTGTCCCAGGTGCCGGGCAAGCCACTCGTCGCGGATGTTATGCTTGAAGGCTGCTAGGGCCTCTGCGTCCGGACAGTCGACTATCTGGTTTTTCTTTGTTAGTAACCATGTCCAGAATTGTCTGGCCGATTCTTCTGGCTGCTGAATTATGTGGCTTAAGTCGTCGGCATCCGGCGGCCGCACGTAAGTGCCCTGGAAGTTGTCGAGGAATGCGGCTTCCAGGTCCTCCCAAGAACCGATTAAGTCTGCTGGAAAGCTGTTAAGCCAATGCCGGGCCGGTCCTTTAAGTTTGAGCAGGAGGTATTTGATGGCGTGTAGATCATCGCCGCGTGCCATGTGGATGTGAAGGAGATAATCCTCGATCCATACCGCCGGGTCTGTTGTGCCATCGTATGATTCGATGCTTACGGTTTTGAAACCCTCTGGGATTTTATGATCCATTACTTCATTCGTGAAGCATAGAGGGTGTGCGGCGCCTCTGTACTGGGCTATATCACGACACAGCTCGGAAGAGCTATGTCTGTTGTGTTCGGCCCGGCCGGATTTGTTGTATCCGGAGTGAAGATCATTGTCATGTGCCGTAGGGCGCCTGCGCGATCTGTAGATCGATCTTGTTTGTCTTGCCTTATCCTCCAGTATGTCTCGCAGGTCAGGCGCATTTTCCCGTGCCTTAGTTGAGCGGCGTTGGGGCATGTCTTGGGTGGAGGGCTGACAGGCCTCTCTATCGCGGCCGCGAGGTGGCCAGTCTGCCATGTCATGCACTGGTGATGTAGGTGCTTCCTCTTCTGATTGTGGTAGCAGCCTGCGCTTCGGGTAACTCTTGGAGGGGCGTTCAAGTTCATACTCTTCGGCCGCAAGGTCTTCAGTCCATCTGTCAGCTAGCAATTCTTGTGCAGCTCTAAGCTATTGCTGCTTTTTCTTGAGGCTGCTTGCCGTGGCTAAAAGCCTGCGTTTAAAACGCGCCTGTTCGGCGGGGTCTAATGGTATGACGAATTCGTCGCCATCGAGGCTTGCCTTGTCTTCGGAGGGAGGCGTATAGTTATCATCCTCAACCTCTCGGTCTGCCGCTCTCTCATGAGGGCTGGCTTCTCCATCTTCCTGTGCCGAATTCTGCTGAGGTGGGTGTTCTTCGGCGCTATCCGGGGTAGTATTATCTCCCGTGCCGGAATCACCGTGTTTGCTTTGGCGGGATTTAGAGCGGCGCCGCTGACGCCGGCGCTTTGGCTGTTTCTTGGGGGCGTCATCCCCCACTGTTCCATCGCCATCTCTATCTTTTGGAGTATCCACCATATATATGTCATATGACGAGGTGGCCTTCCAGCGCCCTACAGGTGCTGGTTCTTGTTCGTCTCCTGCATCGTCGTCCATGCCATCGATGTCTTCGGAGTCGAAGTCCAGTGTGTCGGTTAAGTCGTCGACAGTGGCTACGAAGTGGCTGGTGGGTGGGCTTTGAATTTCTTCATCGTCCGTATTCCACCCTCGCTGACCGTAGTCCGGCCAGGCTCTCCTGATAAAGAGAGAGACTTTAGATAATTCAGGATGTCATCGAAGGGCGAGTGCTGAAAGATGTCTGCGGCGGTGAACTCCATGATCAGTGCCCGATTGGATTCGATCGGCAGGGGCGCGGGGGGCTCAGAGCTCGGAGAGGAATCTGGCTCCTCGGAGTCACGGGCCATGCGGAGTGCGGGGCTGGAGTTCGGCTCAATCGCCTCTGAGATCACAGCCCCTGAGGCAGCGTCTAACCGCTGATCCTCGATCAGTGTAGTGGGCTCCGAATCAATGGTCGGAACCGACGCGTGTGCGACCTCCAAGGCGCTGTTCGGTGGCAGAGCTATATCATGCCCACCGAGACAGTGCGGCACGCTTGGCTGTGGCTCGAATCCGTCGAAGATCAAGTCCCCGCGGATGTCAGCCGTGTAGTTTAGGCTTCCAAACCTGACCTGATGGCCAGGGGCGTAGCTTTCGATCTGCTCAAGGTGGCCATGCGAATTGGCCCGTAGTGCGAAGCCACCGAAGACGAAGATCTGTCCGGGGAGAAAAGTCTCACCCTGGACTACATCGTTGTTGATGATCAAAGGAGCCATCGGGCCCAAGGGCGATGACAGAGAGGAACTCTCAACGAGAGCACCAATGTCGGTGTCAAAACCGGCGGATCTCGGGTATGGGGTCCCGAACTATGCGTCTAGGCCGGATGGTAACAGGAGACAGGGGACACTTTGTTTTACCCAGGTTCGGGCCTTCTTGATGGAGGTAAAACCCTACTCCTGCTTGATTAATATTGATGATATGGGTAGTACAAGAGTAGATCTACCACGAGATCAAGGAGGCTAAACCCTAGAAGCTAGCCTATGGTATGATTGTTGTGTATGGAGTTGATTCTCTTCTACGGACTACAACCCTCCGGTTTATATAGACACCGGATAGGGTTAGGGTTACACAGAGTCGGTTACAATGGTAGGAGATCCTGAATATCGCATCGCCAAGCTTGCCTTCCATGCCAAGGAAAGTCCCATCCAGACACGGGACGAAGTCTTCAATCTTGTATCTTCATAGTCCAGGAGTCCGGCTGAAGGTATAGTCCGGCTACCCGAACACCCCCTAATCCAGGACTCCTTCAGACTTCTACCTGTGTTATCCTGCAATTCTCACAAGCACATTAGTCCCTCAACCAGGTTTGTCGTCAATACTCCAAAACCAACTAGGGGTGGCACTAGATGCACTTACAAGGCCCACAACACAGTTGGGCCGTTTACAATATGATCTGACTTTCGGCCTCTTAGCGGCCCATGCTCTTCAAGGTCCAATACAAGCCCGCTGGCCCTTTCGGCCTGCTAAAGGCCTACAGTATAGTTGGGCCATATGTAGCCCAAACTTAGTAACGACCTGTTAATGGTCCGTGAAATAAATTGGGGCCACCTATTGCCCGCTTCGATGTCGGCCTATTAATGACCCGGGAGGTAAGAGGGCCGACCATTAACTTTCGGCCTAGTAACGACCCATTAACTTAATGGGCCCACTAAAGTTCGTTCATGTCTTTAGGCCAAATTAGATAATTTGAGCCCATTACGACGAGCAAAGGTACGGCATACACGTTGCACATCCAGAATATATTACAGGAAATTACATCCACTGGGCAATCAAAGATTGATGCCAGTGCAAATAAATGAGCAGAACCTAACCATCTACAATGTCACAATCTGCAACTCAGCATAGATGATGCCCATAAGCATGTGGGAAAGTTCTTGCTGCTTTGCCACACTGTCTCTGAAAACATTGATCAGTTGTTGTGTTGCACGACTCTGCACCTCTGATTCATCCACCATTTCCATCATTGCTTCAGCCATTAATTGGTTCACAAACATACATTTATTCCGTTGCATTCGAGACAGAGGATACTAAACAGATTCAGATGGCGATTTTGGCAGGCTTGTATTATTGATAGTGGAGAGTGTCTTGACCACTGCATCATAAGATAAATTAGGACGGGAACCAAACAGATTAATCATGAGTTATTGCCATATTACCCAGCCTAGATTTACGGGAAATAAACAATGGGGTTGCCTTGCTGTTTTCAGAGTTTGTCTTCTTACCTTCAGTAGCCTGCAGAAAATTAACACACTAGCATTGCTATCATTGGCCAAGTCAGATAATAGGAAAGCAACATTGACACAACGAACGTTTGGGCAACTAGCCTACACCAAATTAACACAATATGGCACAGCTATCATCAGCCAGGTAAGGTAATACGAAAGCAACATTGACACAATGAATGAATGGGAAACCAGAGAAGCACTACAATTCAGAAATGTGTGTGATATGAGATAGCACATTCATGCAGCTCAGTACACAAAACTACCAGGCAGTTTTCCTTACAAAAATCAACATTGGCGCCTTTAACATTTTGCTACAACAATTTTAGATCAGATAAAGGTTAGATTCACACCGATCAAAAAAATACATGCTGATGTAAAAATATAGTGATATACAACAGGTACTTACATCAGCACTGGAGCACAGAGAATTCCCGAAAGATATTTTCCTCGAATACGATCCCAATGGAGGAAGTCTTGTATCGTTTAACCTTATTTTCTAAAAGAGAGACGGGTAAGAAACATGTAGAAAATATGATCAGAATGCTATAAAATTTGATGATGCGAGGATACGCACACGCTTCTTAGAATGGAGTTGACATTCTTTTGCTGGACTGGAGCGGACTATTTCTTTGGCCACTGGAATCTGCTTATTATCAGTGGGAGTTGGGTTTCTCTGTGGTGGAGCAGTATCTATGAAAAATGGAGTTGGTTTATTATCTCCTGGCGTTTGGATCTTTTGCAAAGACTTGGTTTGTAACCCTTCAGATTCTAACATAGCCATCTTCCCCTTGCATGCCTTATATAGAAGAATGGTGATTCAGTTATAAAACATGCTACAACAGAGATGGAATAGGTACTGAAGAATAGAAAGGCATGACATATTGACATGTATTCACTCCATCCGGAAATAAATGGATGGGTCTAGGCGTATTTCAGTTCTAGATACATCCAGTTTTATCCATTTCTGCGACATTTAATCCGGACGGAGGGAGTATGATGTAAGAGCTAGGGATACGACAAGACAACACAGTAAAAAAACACTGAAAACCCCACTGCAGAACCAAAGTATTCAGACCCACTGATATGAGATAGTACACTCATGCAACTCAGGATGCAAAACTACCAGGCAGTTTTCCTTGCAAAAATCAACATTGTGGCCTTTAATCATACATTTTGCTACAACTAAATTTAGATCCGATAAAGGTTGGATTCACGCCGATTAACAAAATACATGCTGATGTAAAAATATAGTGATATACAACAGGTACTTACATCTACATTGGAGCACAGAGAATTCATGCAAGAATCTTTCCTCATAAACGATACCATTGCAGAAAATCTTCTATCTGTTAAGCTTATTTTCTAAAAGAGAGATGGGTAAGAAACATGTAGAAAATATGACCACCATGCTATAAAAATTTCATGATGCAAGGATACGCACTACGCTTCTTAGAATTGAGTTGACATATTTTTTGCTGGACTGGAGCGGACTAGTTCTTTGGCCACTGGAATAATTCTTATTATCAGTAAAAGTGGGTTTCCTCTGTGCTGGAGCAGTATCTATAAAAACTGGAGTTGGTTTATTATCTCCTGGCGTTTGGATCTTTTTGCAAAGGCCTTGTTTGTACCCTTCAGGTTCTAACATAGTCGTCTTCCCCTTGCATGCTTGTATAGAGAAATGTGCTTTAATTATAAACATGCGGTGGCAGAGAGATGTAATAGGTACTGAAGAATAGAAAGGCATGACATATGACATGTAATTCCCTCCATCCTGAAAAAATGGATGGTCTAGAAGTATTTCAGTTCTAGATACATCCTTTTTTATCCATTTCGGCAACATGTAATCCGGACAGAGGGAGTATGGTGTAAGAGCTAGGGATATCGACAGACAACACAGCAAAAAACACTAGTTTGAATGTAAAAACTGCATGCTAGCGGAATACGTACAGAAATAACTAAGGCAACATACCGTGTATGATTGGGAAAATAAGATGGCATTGCAACAAGAGCACTAGAACACACTTCAATGTAAAAAACATGGTATGGTGGACAGATGAAGTACATACTGATGAATAACAAGCATAAGATATTCAGAAGCATGATGTCCAAATTAAGCAGATGGCATTGCAATAGAGTAGAATGACAGTACTTGAATTTGAAAACATGTTATCATGAATGGAATAGGTACTGAAAAACAGGTAGGCATAACATATTTACATGCATGATCAGCGTGCTAAGCACATGGAATTGCAACAAAGTAGATACACTCCAGGAAAATATATGCTGTTGTCCCATATCGCAGGCCAAGTTAGAGCAAGGACCTTGTGGGGTGAAGAGGATTCATCATCTTTCTGCAAGTCTTCTGAAGAACCGCCTTTACATGTTCCATCATATTGGGTATCATTGACATGAAGTTTATTGGCCTTTACATTGCTCCGTGAGTTTCTTGTGGATATATCAGTGTGTGCAATTATATCTGACATGCATGGAAGACAACTAGTAGTTAGATTTATGTAATGAGTGCCTGTAGGAGAGGACATAAATAGTAGGACTGGGGGTTAACTAGCAGCAACAGGTCTTGTCGGTGTCAAAACCGGCGGATCTCGGGTAGGGGGTCCAGAACTGTGCGTCTAGGCCGGATGGTAATAGGAGGCAAGGGATACGAAGTTTCACCCAGGTTCGGGCCCTCTTGATGGAGGTAAAACCCTACGTCCTGCTTGATTAATATTGATGATATGGGTAGTACAAGAGTAGATCTACCACGAGATCGGAGAGGCTAAACCCTAGAAGCTAGCCTATGGTATGATTGTTGTTCTGTATGTTGTCCTACGGACTAAAACCCTCCGGTTTATATAGACACCGGAGAGGGTTAGGGTTACACAAAGTCGGTTACAATGGTAGGAGATCTACATGTCCGTATCACCAAGATTGCCTTCCACGCCAAGGAAAGTCCCTTCCGGACACGGGACGAAGTCTTCAATCTTGTATCTTCATAGTCCAGGAGTCCGGCTGAAGGTATAGTTCGGCCATCCGGACACCCCCTAATCTAGGACTCCCTCAGTAGCCCCTAAACCAGGCTTCAATGACGACGAGTCCGGCGCGCAGATTGTCTTCGGCATTGCAAGGCGGGTTCCTCCTCCAAGTACTTCATAGAAGATTTTGAACACAAAAATAGTGTCCGGCTCTGCAAAATAAGTTTCCACATATTTCCATAGAGAGAATAATATTTACACAAATCTAATCTGCTGACGTATTTCGTAGTGTGACATCACACCACGGCCAAGCCTTTATTCGAATCGTTTTATTGTCCCACCTCGGCGTGTCATGCGAGGCGGTTTCCTTGTCACGTCTTGTTAAAGCAGAGATCGTGTCCCCTTATTCCGGGATTCTCATCAATACGGGCGTGGGTAACCCAACCGCTTCTAGGACTCCTAGACTATAGGTAAGTCCAAACGGCCACGGAGAGGACGCTTGATATTCACCCTCTTTATAAAGGGACAAGGCTTTTATTTTTCCCTCCCGTGCTCAATCGAATCCTTCCCCCACCTCAAGCTCAAACACCCAAAGTTCAGGTCAGGTGCTCCGAACCTTCAATCATGTCCGGATCTAGCCTTCGAGGCCGATGGATGCCTTCCTCCGTCATGGAAGAAGACATCAAAAAGTTGAGGGAGGCCAGATATATGACCGCCGAGGTTTTGCATCGGCTGCCTGCTCGAGGGCAGGCCGTCCCCTCCTCCGAACCCAACGAGAACGTCGTGTTCGTCTCCCAGTTCCTCCAAAGTCTAGGCCTCGCTCTAGATCCATTCGTCAGGGGTTTGATGTTTTATTACGGGCTAGATTTCCATGATCTAGCTCCGGACTCCTTTCTTCATATCATGACATTTATTGTCGTGTGTGAGGCCTTCCTCTGGGTTACCCCTCATTTTGGCCTGTGGCTCAAGACCTTTGAAGTAAAGCCGAAGATGATCGAGGGGCAACATGCAGCGTGTGGAGGTGCCTCAATATGCAAGATTGCGGGAGCTCCATGGCCCAAAGGTTCCATTCCAGAGGTGTCTGAATTGTGGCAACAGGAGTGGTTCTACATCACGGCTCCTAGAAGTGCCAAGTGGGCGGCCGCCCCTGTTTTCCGCTTGGGCCCTCCACCACAACTGATGTCATGGATCAGCAGAGGCCTGAGCTGGGGTCCAGCCAAGGATGTGCCTATACTACAAAGCCGCATTCGAGATCTCTTCAATGGAGATTTTAGTTTGGTTACGGTAATACAAGTTATGTTGGTTCGTCAAGTCCAGCCTTGCAAACGCCGGCCCCTTCTCTTGTGGGAGTTCAATCCCGAGGGACCGCGTGTCATTCAAAATTTCCTCGGCCTGACGCACGAGGAGATGTACAAGTCATTCTTCGGACCTCAGGTAGAGTGTCCGGAAATCACCGAGGACGTGGGCCTGAGCAGTAACCGCGTCGCCGAACAGGTAAGGAATCCTCCGGCCGAACATACTATCTCTCATTTGTTACGAAGTTATTTTTGAGAGTTCGCTTTTTGACCAGGACTTGCTAACAAAGGTGAAGTTGATTCGGTGTTCGGCCCCCCTCCCAGAGGGTTTGGACAATCCGATATTGGAAAAGGTGCTCCAGGTCGCACCTTGCCCGGAGCCCTTGAAGGAAGATACTGGGGAGGATAATACGGGCGGACGCGGGCCCCCAATGCTGCCCATTCTAACCGAGGGAGCGAGCGTCTTCATGAAGGAAGACGACCATAGGAGGAAAAGGACTGCGCCCGGGGATTCGGAAGCCGAAGCTTCCAAACGGGAGAAGAAGTCTCCCACAGAGGGTCCTACCTTGGGGGGTGCTTTTGCCGCACAAAGTCCGCAGGGGGATCAATTCTCCAGCAAATAGTAAGTGACCCGAAATACTTTAATAGTACATGTATGCCATCTTTTTCTTCTGAGAAAATAACCACCGCATATATCTTTGCAGTTCGGGCCTTAGCCCCTCTCAAATGAGCTCGTCTTCGGGGGATCTTCTTCCAGAGATGATTGAGAGCGAAACGCCTCCTCCGGACTCCTCCGCTCTGGAAGCGGGCGACCCCGAAGTGTCATCATGGAGGGCCTCTCCGAGTCCGGTGAGGCCAGAAGATAATCCCATTGCTCCCCGAAGCTCCCAGTGTCCGGCTCCCGAAGAGAGCAGACAAAAGAGTCCGGCACCGTCTGGTGTGCGATCGGATGTTCTGAAGGAGTTGGTGGGGCGAGCGTCCATCTCAGATGAACACTGTATGCTGATGAATACGCTGATGGAGAGAATCTCGTCCGCCAAAAGCAGATTGCATGAAGCTTTTATGAGTCTACTGACAGGCTTTGAGGTACGTAAAATAATGTATGATAGTCCTGCACATGCTAGGTGTGCCCTGTGTAGATAGTAGCCCCTGAGACTCTGGTTGTCGTCGGAAACGACGATGAACAGAGGATCATATTCCCAGGTAATACCATGCTGCCTCTATGTGCAGGTGATGGAAGCTCCGGTGGCTAGCCGGACTAGCGAGTTTGCCCATTTAAAACGGCAGTTGGATGCGGCAGACGCCGACATCGAGCTTGTTAACAAAAGGCTTGACGAGGCACAGAGTAAGTGTCATTATCTGGTAAACGCCACATAGTAAGAGTAGCATGATGCCAGTATCTTTAATATGTTGTGACTGCAGATGGAGCTGCCACTGTTGAAGCCTTGCGGGCAGAACTTGCCCGAGCCAAGGAACAAGCGAGGTTTGGTAATGTGGCTGCTTTGAAGGCGGCCGAAGAGTTGAAAGCTGAGAAGGCCGCGCATGGCGAGAGCCGAGATAAGATGGCCAAGATGGCCATAGAATTAAAAGCCGCCGCCGACCGTTGCCGGGTTCTTGAAAAGGAAAACCTAGCGAAGGCATCGGACCTGGAGAAGGCCGCTGTGACGAGAAAAGACATCCGCTCTTCTATGAGGGTGAAGGAGGAGCTGCGGGAAGCTGAGGATATTGTAGCTGGGAAATCCTTTATGTTGTGAAGGAAGTTCGGAGATCCACGGTATGCCCCTCTGGATTGGCTATGGAGTTCGGAGGATGTGTATATGGATTTGGCGGCGAGCGCTGCCGATGCGGCCAAGTACTTCCAGGGTCAGACGGACCATGAAGTGGACCAGCTGTTTTGGAAACAATTCCATTCTCCCGAGCATCCACTTTCATTCACTGAACAATTAGCTGAATGGGCCGAACTGAATAAGTTGTCCGGACTCGCCATGAGGTCTGTTGTGGATCAGCTATGGCCGGAAAGGCCAAAACCGAACAACTATTTCAGCTTGGTGCAGCAGTTCCTTGACGTGGTGTCGCGCATTAATGCGATGAAGAGGTCGGCGTGCATAGAGGGCTCACGGATGGCCTTTGCCTATGTTAAAGCATACTGGGCGGAGATGGATGCTACCACTATTGTAGCGCGGGATTCGGCCATAGGCCGAATGGCTGCTGAGCACTACTTTGAAGAAGTTCTTGAGGGTGCTCGTTTGATAGAGACCCAGTGCTCAAAAAAAAATTATGTTTGAGCGATATGTAATCTCATTGTAAGCAAAATGCTTTTATAAATTTTTATAAGGCTATTTTTATACTTTTGCCTGAAAGTAATATGATGCCTCCTGGGCGGCCGTTTATGTATACATGTGTATAACCTGAAAGATTGCAGCCGTCGGCTTCAACCCCCACGCATATAATGCGGAGGTGCTCACAAAAAACACGCGTTCACACTTAACCCAACGTCTTCGTCCTATTAAGGAGGTGATAGCGGAGCGAGCGAGGCAACCGGACTATAATGCTTTAGCACTTTCACTTAGCCATAGGAGTTTGACAGTGGGGCTACTAGATAGCCCCTGGTGGCTCCGCACTCTCCCGATCCCGGGGTGCGTACATGCCTAGCCAGAAAACGGCCCTTCGTTAAGGCGGATGAATTCTAACATTCCAACAGGTCATCGAGTGGTTGACCAGTCTCACGCTATATCATGACAGTCAGTTTTCGGCTTTCTCTACTGAGGTGCTCATCTGGATGAACCAGGGCACAATCACAGTAGTTCTCCTGGTGCTACCTTAGCTGGTAAAGCGGAACGTAAGGCACCAAAACACAGGAGCCGGGCAAACCCAACATTTGATATTTCCGTTTTCGCTGGTCCGAGCACCTTTAGTGTGCGGCTGCCGAGGCAGCCGCACTCTCTTCGGCACACAGAGATCGCTTGATATTTCCGTTCACTGAAATGATGCCACGTGGACCGGGCATCTTGAGTGTGAGGGAGGCGTAGTGTGGTATTGCATTAAATCGAGCGAAAGCTTCGCATCCGAGCAGTGCTTGATAGCCACTTTGGAACAGAGCGATGTGGAAGGTTAAATGCTCGCGACGAAAGTTATCGGGGGAGCCGAATATAACTTGTAGCAGGAGGGAGCCCGTACAACGAGCCCCTATGCCTGGCGTTACTCCTTTAAAGGTAGTATTGCTATGGCGAATTTTTGTTGGGTCTAAACCCATCCCGCGGATTGTATCCTGATATATTAGGTTTAGATTGCTATCACCGTCCATCAAGACTCGTGTGAAGTGATATCCGCCAATTACTGGGTCTAATACCAGGGCAGCCCATCCTGCGCGTTGGATACTTGCTGAGTAATCGCGATGGTCGAAAATGATCAGTTGAGACGACCAGTGGCAGGACTTCGCGTTGACAGGCACTTGGGTATATTTTCCTGGGAGTGCCGCGTTGTTTTTTCCCTTGATTACGTGTAACACGTTTACTGTTTTGACTTCTGGTGGAAATTTCTTTTGTTCCCCAGTGTCTTGCTTGGGAGGCTCGTCCTCGTCTTCACTTGGTGTATTCTCCCCCTTGTGTACGACGTTGAGCTTGCCGGACTACTTGAAGACCCAACATTCTCTGTGGGTATGATTAGCAGGTTTACCAGGGGTACTATGGATCTGACATACTTCGTCCAGAATTTTGTTGAGGCTGGACAGTTCATCCCTGGTGCCTTTAGAGGACGGCTTTTGCTGACCTGGCTGAGAGCTTTTGAATCCGGCGTTTACTGCCGTGCCCTTCATGCTGTCTTCTTTATTCCGGCGTTTGTTATTGCTGTTGCGCCGTGATTTCCCGTTTCCATCTCTAACTTCAGATGTACTGGGGTCGCTGGTGCTGCATCTGGCTAGCCAGCTGTCCTCACCCATGCAAAAGCGGGTCATGAGGTTTGTAATGCGGCCATCGTTCTCGGCTTATTCTGGCTGAGGTGTCTGGCGAGCCATTCGTCATGGACGCTATGCTTAAAAGCTGCCAAGGCTTCGGTGTCTGGACAGTCGACAATCTGGTTCTTTTTAGTAAGAAACCTGTTCCAAAGCTTTCGGGCTGACTCTCCGGGCTGTTGAGTTATATGACTCAAATCGTCCGCATCCGGAGGTCGGACATAAGTCCCTTGAAAATTTGCCCGAAAGGCGTCTTCGAGCTCTTCCCAACTTCCAATGGAGCTTTCGGGGAGGCCTTTAAGCCAGTGACGAGCTGGCCCTTTGAAATTGAGGAGTAAGTACTTGATGGCGTGGAGATCATCTCCTCGAGCCATATGGATATGAAGGATGTAGTCCTCAATCCAGACCCCAGGGTCTGTTGTTCCGTCGTATGCCTCTATGTTTATGGGTTTGAATCCCTTTGGAAATTCATGGTCCAGCACCTCATCGGTGAAACATAGGGGGTGTGCGGCACCCCTGTAGCTGGGTGTACCGCGTTGTTCGGATGTTTGTTGTGTTGCATTGTATGCTGGGGCGCGCTTTCGTGGTCCATAGATGGATCTTCTTGCACCGTCCTTTGGGTGCGAGCCCTCACATGGGTCGTGTGTTGTATTGTGAGTGGCATCGTATGCCGCTCTGTGTTGGTAGAGGGGTTGTCTATCCGGCCAAGCGGCTGCTTTGATGTTTGGTTGTGGGGGGTCTGAGGCCTCCTCATCGAATTCAGGTAGTAGCTTCTGCTTTAGGTAGCTCCTGGAGGGGCGATTGTCGCCGTACCTCGCTGCTGTGTTGAGTATTTTACTCCATCTGATTTGGAGTGTGTCTTGCGCAGCCTTGAGCCTTTGCTTCTGCTTTTGAAGACTCCTCGCGGTGGCAACAAGCCTTTTACGGGCATTCTGCTACTCTGGGTGCCCGTCCGCTGTTATATCGTCCGGACTATTATCCTTGATAGAATTTGTTTGTTCGGTTTGATTATCCGGATTGCCGTTGTTCGGCAGTGGTTCGCCCTGCTCTAGCACTGGGTCTGTGTGATCGTTATTTCTGTCGAGGCGGGATTTGGGGCGGCGCTTGCGTCGCCGCTTTGACTGCTTCTCGAGGGAACAAGCCTTCGGTGCGTCCTTCCGCTCCTCGTCGTCATCTTTTGGTGCGTCCACCATGTATACGTCATATGATGAGGTGGGCATCCAGCGCCCTGTGGGTGGTGGTTCTTCTTTGCCTCCCGCATCATCGTCCATACCGTTGATGTTTTTAGAGTCGAAGTCGAGCATGTCCGTTAAATCGTCGATAGTGGCTACAAAGTGGGTGGTGGGTGGGCGTCGAATTTCTTCGTCTTCTGCATCCCAATCCTGCTGGCCATGATCCGGCCAGGGCTCTCTTGACAAAGAGAGAGACTTTAGTGATTTCATAATATCGCCGAAGGGCGAGTGCTGAAAGATGTCTGCGGCGGTAAACTCCATGATCGACGCCCAATCGGATTCGATCAGCAGGGGCGCGGAAGGTTCGGACTCCGGGGAGGAGTCTGGCTCCTTGGAGTCACGAGTCTCGCGGAGTACGGGGCCGGTGTTCGGCTCGATCACCGTTGTGATCGCAGCCCCCGAGGCAGTATCCAACCACCCATCCTCGATCGTCATAGTTGGCTCCGAATTAAGGGTCGAAGCCGATGCGGGTGCGGCCTCTAGGGCACTGTTCGGCGGCAGGGCTAGATCATGCTCGTCGTGACAGTGCGGCGCGCTCGGCAGTGGCTTGAATCCGTCGAGGATCAAGTCCCCACGGATGTCAGCCGTGTAGTTTAAACTTCCAAATCTGACCTGACGGCCAGGGGCATAGCTTTCGATGTGCTCCAGATGGCTAAGTGAATTGGCCCGCAGTGCGAAGCCGCCGAAGACGAAGATCTGTCCGGGGAGGAAGGTCTCACCCTGGACTGCATCGCTATCGATGATAGTAGGAGCCATCAAGCCTGACGGCGACGACACAGAGGAACTCTCAATGAAAGCACCAATGTCGGTGTCAAAACCGGCGGATCTCGGGTAGGGGGTCCCGAACTATGCGTCTAGGCCGGATGGTAACAGGAGGCAAGGGACACGAAGTTTTACCCAGGTTCGGGCCCTCTTGATGGAGGTAAAACCCTACGTCCTGCTTGATTAATATTGATGATATGGGTAGTACAAGAGTAGATCTACCACGTGATAGGAGAGGCTAAACCCTAGAAGCTAGCCTATGGTATGATTGTTGTTCTGTATGTTGTCCTACGGACTAAACCGCTCCGGTTTATATGGACACTGGAGAGGGTTAGGGTTACACAAAGTCGGTTACAATGGTAGGAGATCAACATATCCGTATCGCCAAGCTTGCCTTCCACGCCAAGGAAAGTCCCTTCCGGACACGGGACGAAGTCTTCAATCTTGTATCTTCATAGTCCAGGAGTCCGGCTGAAGGTATAGTCCGGCTATCCGGACACCCCCTAATCCAGGACTCCCGCAGGTCTCATAAACTAAAGGGAGAACACAGATGAAAGCCACAGAATATGTATCGTTTGTACTCGAGATTAACTAGATGGCACACAAAAGTATTAAAGAACAACATAGGAAATACTAGAAGTTGTATAATACTATAATCACCAGCCTGTGGGATAGCATTGGCTGATGGATGATAACTATGGAATAGTGTTACCTAAAGAACAAGTATCTTAGCTAAACTATGGAACAACGTTAACTCCTGAACAAGACCCGTAAGAGATCAGCATGAATATATAGTGAAATGTGATGATCTATTTTCCATGCTTAGATGAATAACAAAGCCATAAATGTTGCACACAAGTAAGACGAGGGTAAAACCTATCTAGCTGCCATCCATAGGAGTGAGCATCATGTGCTGACTTGTCGATGACCCTGCAGTTGTTGTGGCATTGCATGTTGGGCACGTGCATTCGATGCAAGGAACTGTTGAGTGGGGACTATAGCTCCCTTCTGGTGTATGCTTCCCTTGTTGGAGCAGCTGTGGTGAGTCGGAAGATGGTGTGTCTGAAGATGCAGATAACGCATAATGTTAAGAACGACATATCTCTTTGATCTGAAGAAATACACTAAGAGATCAACAACAAGGTACGAGAGTGGTCACACATCTGTTGACTGATGACTAAATTGGGGTCACACGATTTTTTTGGTACTGTCTGATCTACGCCGGATGGCTGGCCGTCTTGTGCCTCCCGGCTGACACTGTTCGGAATCTTCCCCGAAGAGCCAGCGACCAATGGCAGAGTAGCCTGCCTCCGCCGTCCGTGGCCCTGGCCAAAACCCCGCTCCCCGCCCCACCGCACTGCCGTGGTTGCGCCGCCCCCGAGCCAATCCACAAAGACTCCCCGTCATCTAGATCCGGCGGTGGCAGTACCTTCAACCCACGCAACTCTAAAAGATCGCCATCTAAGTGATGCTTCCGTGGCGAACTTGCGGCCCCTCACTATTACGTTAGACACCAGCCAACCGGCAACCTAGGAGCTCCGCCGCCTCGAGGAGTGCTGCTTCCCATTGCAAATCTTTTGGCCCAGAATAAAAATTCAGACAACTGACGCCTAAATAAAGTGATTTGATATGAGGGTGCGACCTATCTGGCGGCATGGTGAAGTAGGCAGGTCCAACTGCCGAGTCGGTGAGGCCGGCGCGGTTGCGGTGGCGACCGACAGCAGGGAAAGAGCAATGTCGCGACGGTCGATGGCTATGCCGAAGCAGCGCCAGGACTCTGGACGGATCCGAAGTTGGAGCCGCTCCGACGCCGTGAACAATGGCAGGGGTGAATCGGCTCCGGTACGGTTCACGCGGCCGTCGTCGAGGCAGCACCAGCAGCACGGAGTAAGAGGCACACGGCCCAGTGCACGACGGCAAATGGACATCGTCTTCGGCATTAGGGAGGAGGGTGGCTATGAAATTGGTGCGGTGGGGGGGCGCCATGGAGGTGGGGCTGAGGTTTCGCGGCTCGGGAGAAGGGAGCTTCCCGGGGAGAAGGTGATTTGGCGCCCATGAGGTATGAATGGGGCCGGGCAGGGGAAATTGGGAGGGGAGTGGAACCATGTCTTACGGACGCATTTGTCTGAAATGTGAGGGGGGTTTATAGTTCTACCCTTGCCTATAGGCTTCTCGGCTTGGGTCTGTGTACTGAGGGTCGGGGATAGTAGAGTAACTTTGCTTCTCTGGGCGGGAGCGATTTCGGGCGAGGAGGGCGTGTTTTGAACTATAGTGGGCGCGAGCGATTTCGGGCGAGGAGAGCCTGTTTTGAAATAGTGGGCGCGAGCTATTTCGGGCGAGGAGAGCGTGTTTTGCCGACCATGGTTTATGAATTATTCGGCACTTGTCATTTCGGCCGAGGAGAAGGCGTGCTTGGATGAAGTTACGAACCTACCCTCGATGTACAATGGGCCAATTGATGCGTGTCCCACATAGGACGGTAATTTCGCGTCTCCCATTTATTTGCTCGGGCGAATTCCACCGAGCAGAGAGGATGTTTAATGGTTCGTTCAAATTTTGGGAGAACGAGCATCCATGTCTACCTTACCAAGTCGATTCGGATCAAATTTTGAAATATTAGCTTGCCACTTCTTTTTTAGATGGAGAGATGATGCTCGGGAGTAATGTGTTTTTACATGCTCGTTGCTAGCGATTTACTATATGACAAATAGTTGACCCACTCAAAAACGCGAATCAAACCCAAAATGAAATATCTCGATTCAATGAAATAGCTCGTTCAATAGGTCAAAATAGTGAACTAAATCCAAAATTGAACACCTCAATCGAGTAGCATGTTGTACAATATTATAGTACTCCATGAACATGTTGAAAGTCAAATTAATGAACTTGTTTGATATACGCATATATCTGTTCATGTGTGGATTGCAGACAACATGTTCTCCAATTTAAATATTTGAATGCAAGTTTATATCAAAACATGGTTTATATCAGTCTTTGATGCATAAAACGCGACCTCCCCCTCTCCTGGACTCCTGTTCTCTCTCTCTCTCTCTCTCTCTCTCTCTCTCTCTCTCTCTCCGACAATCTTCAATTCTGTCCACGTATACGACACAAAAACCTTGTTCATCCCTCTCCCTTTCTCTCCATCTCTCTCTCTCTCTCTGTGTGTGTGTGTGGGGGGGGGGGGGTCTTTCTAGTTCGCATGCATATATACACCATCTATAGGTCTCTCTCGCACACTATGTATGATACTCTAGCTAGTCCAAGCTAGATATCTTGGGTGCACTCATCGTACGCACACAGATTCCTTGGCTCTTTGCCTGTAACTCTCTCACGCACCACTATGTCGTCTTGGAGCTCTTCCCCCCTCTCTCAAACTCTCCATCCACCTGGGTCACACATACACATGCATATCTCACTCGCACTCGATAGGCCCATCTAAAAATCTACCTCTCCCCCTCGTTATCTCTCCATCTCACACGCGCACACACACAATCTCATGCCCAGCTAGCCAAGTATGATGGTCTCTCACTCAATTGTAGGCACACGCAGTACCCCTATATGTATATGACTAGCTAATCTTAGTCTCCATCACAAACATGTGCATGGTCTATCTCAATTTCTCTCGGGGCATCTTTCTATCGCGCACGCACTCCCTCAATCTCCCACCCATATAGTCCCCTCACGATCTCGACGGGATCTCTCTATCACAAACACACCCTCTCTCACTCCCCATGCATCCATGCCATCCATGTGTCCCTCTCGACCTTTGTTCCTTATTGGCCACACCTCTATTGGACATGTGCTACAGGGGTGTCTCTCTCCGTTGCAAACAATCACACACTAGCTATCTTCGTGTATCTCCTCGCCTCGCTTTTCCATCTCGGAGATGCATGCGTGATATGTTCGCATAAGAAACGAAAAACACACACTCTCTCTCTAATTTATCGTTTGTTGTCACTTTCTCTTTCACACACATACTCTTTTTGCACACTTACTCATTCTCCTTCACATGCACTTGATCTGTCTCGACTGAGGCACTCTCCTCGGTCCATAGCATATAGATTTATTGAAAAGTCAAACATCACAAAGTTTGACCATGTACGTGGAGAAAAAGAATTACA
The DNA here is from genome assembly GCF_018294505.1 of Triticum aestivum. Taxonomy (NCBI): domain Eukaryota; kingdom Viridiplantae; phylum Streptophyta; class Magnoliopsida; order Poales; family Poaceae; genus Triticum; species Triticum aestivum. The sequence continues at coordinate 204,068,542 of NC_057800.1, read as the reverse complement.
TCTAGTACGGCAAACATATACCATTAGATTCACCATGAGATGTAGTTTTGTATGATGTATCTTTGGTATTGTAGATATAAATAACATTTGCGTAAACCTGATCAAAGTTTCCAAAGTTTGACTTCTAAAAAATTTACATGCACTGCATTATCGAGCGGATGGAATATCTCTTTCCCCCTCTCAGCTATCTGACGCACCACTCAGCCTTATCGGGGCTCCTCAATCTCTCTCAAACTTTATTGGTCAGTTTGGTTCGTGACCTGACCCTCATGCCTTGATGGCCGGTACTGCCTCGTGTGGACGTGAGATGTAAAATATGTCTGCCTGGCCAGGCTTGTGTGGTGCTGAAGCGTTTGGTTCATGCCTGGGCCAGGCAAAGCATCAACGTCCCATCAATCAATCCATGCATCAATTAGTTAATGATAATATCCATCCATGTTGCTATTAGCCTTGTGGCCACACGATCAGGTTCGAAATCGGTCGCCTGGGCCAGGCTACTTGCAGTGTCTGGAGTTCAGCCAGGCTAATTAAAGTGCAAGGGAACCCAGCTAGACGGGCTTTCTTTTTCACAGGGTAGCAACCAAACAAGCGTGCATGAAATCTAGCCACAACCCCAGGCCAAACAAAAGATGCTCAGGACGCAAGCCAAACTGGCCTTATATCTCCCTGGTTCACACATATACATGTCTTGCTCGCGCTATACATATAGACCCATCCAATACTCTCCGCCCTTGTTCTCTCTCCATGTGACACGCACCCCCTAAGTACCATAATCCCTCAATCCATCATAGGCGCAAGCACTCCCCCCTCCTAAGTATGATTATCTCTTACTAGCCAATAGGAACACACGTATTGTCTCCTTCCATCCATACGTCTATCTCGATATCTCTCGGGGCATCTTCTATCGCGCACACACCTTGTCACTCGATCTCCCACCCATGTAGTCCCATCATGATCTCCAGGGGATCTCTCTATGACAAACATACACTCTCTCCTCCCCATGTCTGCATTTTCTCCATACGTCTCTCTTGACCTCTCTCCCTTGTTTGTCAGACCCCTCTTGGCCACGTGCTAGGGGTCTTGCTCTCTCGGTTCCAAACAACCGCACACTATCTCCTCACCTTGCCTCCGTTGTCGAAGATGCATGTGTGATATGTTTGCATAAGACACACACGCTTTTTCTCTACTTGTATCGTGTATTGTCCATGTCTCTTCACACACACGCACACACACTTTTTCACTCACTCTCTCTCTCTTGTTATGGACTCTGTCACGTCCATAAGCATATGGATGTTTTGAAAAGTCAAACCTCAGAAACGTTTGACCAGGTATATGTGGAGAAAAACATTTACATCTGGAACGATCATTAGATTCATCACAACATGTACTTACTTCATACTATCATTTATCTTTGGTATTGTAGGTATAAGTAATTTCTTTATAAACTTTGTCAAAGTTTCAAAAGTTTGACTTAAAAAAATGTTGGAACTACATTATCGAATGGAGGGAGTAGCTCTTTCTCTCTCTCTGCTATCTCTCACGGGCCTCCCCTCTCACTCGAACTCTCTATACCGACGGATTATACGCTCACTGTGTCAGCGTATAGCTCCGTATATTGTTTAGTTGACCGGCCAACCAATCCACATGCTGCCTTGTCAGCTCGTGTTCTGTATCTTCATGTGTTGGCCCATGTGGCAGTGGGTGAAAATAAGTAAACTAGAGGCCCATCTGACACGCGGTGAAGTAAACAAAGTTGAAACCACTCGGGGTAGCACCCCGCACGCTAGTAAATTGAGGGCGCATTGAGGACAAACTTCTTGCGCGCGAAGGACGCACTCGCGCACAATTGACGACTGCGCGGCGGCATGCACAGAAGGACGCACTCGCGCACACCCAGCACACAACACACACCAGCACACATGTACACCGGCGTCGCAGCCGGTTGAGATGGACGGCGAGGCAGCCAACAAGCGGAGGCGGCTCGAGCCAAAACCGCATCTGGCGAGCCTGGACTTCATCAGCAGCCTCCCCGACGACACGCTCCTCGTCATCATCGGCCTCCTCCCCACGAAATCGGCTGTGCGGACCGCCCTGCTCTCCTGGCGGTGGCGCCCCCTCTGGCGCTGCGTCCCCCTCAACCTCACCTGCCTCTGCGACGGGGATTGCAAACGCATGGACGCAGTCTCCAGGATCGTTTCATCGCACCCTAGGCCAGCCAAACGCCTTGACATCCGCATGTTCAGTACCAACTGCAAGGTCCAACCCAAGTTCGACAAGTGGTTCTTATCCCCCGCCCGAGATCATCTCGAGGAGCTCAGCTTTGAAGCTGGACGATGTCGCTCTCTGCCGTTGTCCGCGCTCCGCCTCACGCCAACGCTGCGCCACGCCAGCTTCAGCTCCTGCTATCTTCCCTAGATTAATGCCGCGCTCGCTCTTCTTCTCCCTCAACTCAAGCAGCTCAACCTCTTCGACATTGTCATCTCGAAGAAGGCTATGGAGCACCTGCTCCGCAGCTGTACTGCGCTCGAGTACCTTCGTCTTGAGCAGATCCACGGGTTCATTAGCCTCCACATTGCCTCGACGAATCTCCGATGGATTTATGTGTCTTGCTGGCCCCGCAACAAGACATCAATTGGGAAGAGATCACTCCAGCTGTTCCATGTTATGGTCATTGAGAATGCGCCTTTCCTTGAGAGATTGCTTGTATCGGATCTAGAAGGTCCAACAAAAATCAGGGTCATTGACGCACCGAAATTGACAGCGTTGGTGTACTCGTCTGCCAAATTCTCCGAACTCTTTATTGGATCCGTAATCGTTCAGGTACAACACTCATCTTCTTCTCCGTCTTCTTGAAATTCACATTTTTAAATTTCTTCTTGATGTATTTACGACCGTCTTCCAGAAAATGATTCCCACAAGCTTGACCCAGTCCATGCGCACAGTGAAGATCTTAGCACTAAAATCTATCGGCCCCAATCTGGATCAAGTTGTTGGATTCCTTACATGCTTTCCGTGCACGGAGAAGCTACTCATCGAGGTGAAACTTCTTTCCTATAAGTAAACGGTAATCACAACGTAGCTCAATTTTTTCGTAATTTTCCCAAATTACGATGACAAGTGTAGTGTTCAAAACTGCATCTACGCACTGCACCGAAAGAAATGTTTTTAGTATTTTTTCTCACGTGATCACCTGCATCGTTTTTATGCTGTACTACTATAGTAGCCTAGGCTAGTCATAGTGGAAAGTAACTTAGACTACTCCAGTAACTCTATGGTTACCCTAAGAGCAAGTACTACCTCCGTCCTGGTTTACTCTTCCAATTTTGTAGTATCAAAATTTGACCATAGATTTAACTGACAAAATGTTAATGCATGTCACTAAGAACTATATCGTTGGATTCGTATTTGAACATAATTTCAAATGGTGTAATTTTTAGTGACATGCATTGGCATTTTCTTAGGTAAATCTATGGTCAAAATTTTATACTAAATACGAGGTAGTATTACAAAAGTGGGCTATGTAGGCCAAAACATGTGCCAAATTCACTTGTGATGCATTTGGCATCGATGCCCCTCCATTGCTCACCTGGTGTCCCAATCTGGATCACCTACTTTGCTCCGGTGCCAAATTAACTCACGCAATGAAAAAACACTGCGTGGGAGAGAGAGAGGACTGAGGCAATAAAAAACACTTGTTTGGGAGAGTGAGAGGCTGGTGTAGTTGGTTTGATTGATTTGTTTATACATGTGGGTCTGTGTGCACAGCGGTGCCAACTCTCTCACATCGCGAGAGCGGTGCCAAAATCTTTTGATTTGACATCGATGCGTGTTATGTGGCATACTTTTGCGAAATATGGCATCGGCCACATAGTGGAAGGCAACAAATGCCCAAGCTCTTCACGTGCTCCTAGTTAAATGAGAGGAAACAGAAAGAGAGAGAGAGAGAGAGAGAGAGAGAGAGTGAAAAAATATCACTAGCCAGCCAACCCTATCGTATGAGCGAATGATATTGGTACCTCTTGATGACACGACAATCTTATGCAGCCAGCTGCTCTAATATGTTCTCTTCTTTTGCAGATAAAAAAGACCCGAAAGTGAAAAATGTGCTGCACTATAACAATCTCATCGAATGCCTTGATCTCCATCTTACAGAAATTGATTTGATCGACTACCGAGGCAGCACATCTGAGATTAAATTGGCCAGGTTCTTTGTTCTGGAGGCAAGTGTGCTCAAGGTAATGAGGTTTGGCGTTCTCTGGCGCAACAATGAATGGCGTGCTGATCACCGCAAGCGTCTAAGCCTAAATGACAAAGTCTCCGCAGAAGCTGAATTTGTTTTTGAAACATCAAGTGGCCAGAGACTCGAAAACTTATTTGCCCATTAGTGACTTGTCAGGGCGGTGGATTTTAGTTTGTACGATAATGCTGCATCCACCTAAAGTAACGAAAGTTCTTACGTAAACTTCCTAGTAATTCCCTCTTCGTAGGTGCAGCATTACTCCTAACATTTGTAATATCAGTTTGAAACTTGTAATATTGCCGTGTCCTATTCCTGCGTTTTCAAAATCCTGCGAATCAAACAGGTCCTGAGTTGGTGATGATGTTGTGCCTCCCATCTTTCACCAATAGCCGTCGGATCTAGATCTGACGCATACAAACCAAGCTTCTCCATTTTTGCAAAAAGATGCCCGCACTTGTTCCCTATTTACAAACAACTCCTTGTCTCTCACAATCAGCCTCATCTCCTCCCCACCACATCTAGGAGTAGAAGGCCGTGGAAAAATCTGGCGCGATGGCCGCTGCCGGAGCCGTCCACCCCCAATCTTGGTGTTCCGTGCAATGCACGGGCATCTACGCACGGGAAATTATGTCGAACAGGGCTAGTTGTAAGCAGGCTAGCTCTACAGCCATGATGATAGTGACTGCAGACGGTGAGGCTGACTATGGTATGCCGAACACGGCGCCTATACTCAGGTGTCATCTCCGGCGCAGGGTCTTGTCACTTCACTGTGAGGAGCAGCACGTAATAATTTGACCAACGGGTAGTACAGTGCTAGTACTCCTACTACTACATTGGTAGTACTACTACTAGTACTAGTAGCACCACCGTCTGGATTTAGGAGTACTACCACGTCCATCTGGATTTTAGTATTTGACTAGCAATATCTAGTAATGCATGTCACCAAAAATGTACTACTCCCTCTGTAAATAAATACATGGTGTTTTATTCCTATCGGCGAGAGAACTTAATGTTTTTTGCTACTCCTAACTAGAGTACTAATAGGATTACATGCAATGAACTAAACACTGCATGTCATGTTTGGTAGTCTCAAGTCATTGAAAGCATGCACGGCCCACATCTCTCATTGGTTGATATGTCACGAAATAAGAAACAAGGAGGGAGTTAATGCACCGTGCCTAAGTATTTTGGGATTATTTGGTTTTCGTAAGGTGACTTACACAACATTTTTGTTTACATGCATTAACATTTTATTAGTTAAATCAAAGGTCAAAACTTGGCGCAAAATGCAAAGGGGACCAATAAACCAGTAAACATCAAACTTCTCTCGTTTGGCCCCAACTAGAGGTCCGGTGAGATGACTATACTGCACCGGCACGGAGGGGGACGCAGCTTCATTGACTTACGGCAACTGCCTTTGGGTGAATGACACGTGGCCCTAGGGGGTGGCTGGCCCACCTATCATACAGCCAAAGGCAGGTGCAGTAGAGGGCCGAGGAGTAGTACGAAATCCTACGCACCTACGCACGCTAACCAAGGGCCGAGTGATCACTTGAATCGCAAGATCAGTTGACTAGAAGCTATGCTAGACCCATGGTGGTGATGAGCGCGAGCATCAGCCGGCTGTACCAGATGGTCCACGACGCCGGCCTGCGGCCCGGCACCGAGGAACGTCTCCAGGTAGTATTGCTTGAGGCCACTAGGGCGAGGGGCCGCTTGGACGACAGCTTCGTCTCCTTGTTCGACGAGGTCCTCGTCGGTTTCCTCGATAAGTTCACCGTCGTCAAGAAGCTTGCAGATGACTTTGACGTAAGCCTCCAGCCGACGCGCCCAAGCTCTGCGATGCCTGCCACCCTCAACGGCCACTATGATAACAACCTCTTCGTCGCACTAGTGGCCCTCCGACTGCCCGCTGTCGCGCCGGAGAATTTCCACCTCGAGGTCGCGCTCGCCGCGCAGCGCCTGGCGCAGCAAGACACCATCGACATAATCACCCACGTGTACGCGCAAATCGTCCACAAGGACTACTACATGCAAGAGGAGGATGATAGGATGCTGGCCTTCTTGGAGCGCAGGGCAACCTTAGACGGCACTGTTTAGAAGCACGCTGAGCTCGCCGCCAACGCCGCTGCTCCTCACACGTCGGTTGGTGACCCGGCGCACTAGGGCATGAGGATGTCGTTGAACATTGATGGATCCGTATGTATTTTTGTCTTTCCGTCAAATCCATGTAGTAGTATATGATACTACAGTAATTATCTTACCTTTCGCATCAACTTCATAATTTTCGTACGTACTCCATGCATGAACGGCGCCAGAACCAAACTTCTCATTACTCTAGGCAAAATCGTTATTTTCTATCTATCGGTCGCGCCATGGAGCAGAACCAAATTTTACAAGTTACGAGTTCAAAAGGAAAAGCCTGTCGTGTTCGCGTCGCACCCCCAACACGGTTGGTCCGGCACGCCGCTCAAGCGGGAATGCGTGCGGTGTTGCATTTTCACTTACAAGTGGGACCGCAGTTGAGCAAACCGACTATCGGCAAACCCCCACCCCGCCCACCGTGCGATGGCTGAGAAAACAGGAGGGAGAAGAGATGGCTGTAGCATGGACTCCAAGAAAATTGGTGTCGGATGGGACTCGTGTGGGTGGCGTGTGCCGTACTGCTAGACGTGAATGCTAGTTATGGCCCATGCCACCCCACTATATCGAGCCTATATCGAGGTACGTAGAACAAATTTCCTGCAGTCCGTGCTCAGCCCTCCTCTATCTCTCTTCTCAGCCAGCCAGCGGACGCGCGGAGCCCATCGTCTGTTTGCTCACATGCGGCCCCACATGTCAGTGAAAACGCAAGAGGACCCACTGAACCTGCACATCTTTCACCTCGACGTGCTGGTGATGAAAAATAAATCCAATAAAGATCTTCGGTGGCCGCTTTTGGAGTTACTCAAGAGTAGTAAGATTCTATTTACAGTTTAACCCAAGATGCACATCTCGTGGCTTCAACTACCACTCTATTTTCTTTCATGACACGACCTGGATGCTGGATGTCCCACGTGTCGGCAAAAGGAGGAAGAACCCGACCAAATCTTCGGTTCTGCTCTCGGATTAGACTAGTTGTGCTAACTTAAAATTTTATTGTGTACTCCCTCCGTTCCAAAATACTTGACTTCCATTTGTCCAAAAATGGATGTACCTATATACTAAGACATGTCTAGATACATATATATTTTGACAAATAGAAGGCATGTATTGTGCAACGGAGGGAGTAGAATGGATGCAAGTTTTTGTATTGGGAAGAAGAGTACATCCATATATTGATAGAGCGCAATTTAGTAGATGTTCTATCACTTTTAGCTAGCACAGACGCAAGATCGAGCCTCCGCAGATCAACAATGAATGCATCGAGAAGGCACTAATCCAACTTACAGGAGTAGTAAAATGTATTCTTGTGGTTCTTGTTTTCTTTGGTCTTGCTTTTCTAGTCAAAATTATCATTGGAGTTCGTGCAAAACGGAGGTGCGTTTGGGGTCGTGCGTTGGAGTTGGCCTTACAAGTGGGACCGCAGTTAAGGAAACCGACTATCGGCAAACCCCCACCTCGCCCGCCGCGCGATGGCTGAAGTTAGAGAAACGACGAGGTTGAAGAGATTGCTCTAGCACGGACTCCAAGAAATAATATGGTGTCAGATGGATGTCGTGGTGGTGGCGTGTGCCGTACTCCTGGACGTGAATGCTTGTTCTGGCCCATGCCACCCTACTACTCCTACTACTTACTCCTACTATAGTATACTAGTATCGAGGATTCGAGGTGCTGGTTACGTACAACGAACACATTAACATATGGCTACAGTAAAAACACCCGCCCGACGCGCGAAGCATGTGAAGCTAGTACAAATAGTGTACTACTATTGTTGATTGGCCTCATCCGATAACCTGTTGCAATGCACGTACAATTATGTATTCGGAAAATATTTTTTGCCTCGTCGCACCACTCACTCAGAGAAGCGACTCGAAAGCCATTCATAAATTTAGTAAGTTTATCACAGGCATATCATTTTATTACATACAACAGGTCATCAACCCACATCGACAACGAGGATACATTATAAATACTAAAGTTTTCACCACACAACAAATAACAAGCCATGAAATGAACTTCAACTCAACCATTCCGCGGCGTTGGAAACGCTTGCTTTGAACCACAAGTGATTCTCTGGGACGGGCCATCCGTTGTCGATCTGGAGACCAACGCAGGACTGATCATCCAGGCTGAAGCGGCCTACTATATCAGTACCAGGGTAGGGAACCACCCAAATGTCCGAGGTATAGACACAGTTGCTTCTCATAAATGTGTCAACAGCAGTTGGATCGCCTTTCACCATCATCGGATAGTTTTGTCCAAGGAAGAGCGAGTTTTCTCCAAGACTATCAATTCTGTGCCAGGGAGAAGGAGTTGGCGCTAGCACACTAGTATCCATCCCGAATACCATGCAACGGGTGTTGGAATAGGTCCGGAGAGTGCGACCATGGGAGACACCTGCTTCCTTAGCAGTAACATCATCAGTGGGCTGTATACACACAAGAAGAGGTGATCCATCGGAATTAGTTGCCAGGCGCCACAGAGTATATGGGCGCTGCTCGTGATCATCACCATCGGCATCTCCCCCTTGGTTATAAAATTTTTCAAGTATAGGTGGTGGGATGTTCACAGGACCTTGGAAACACAAGAAGAAGGTTAATTAGTAAAGGGAAACTTGCTAACCCGCATGCATGTGGATGAAACAATTATAATTACGGTGGAAGACAAACGTACCGAAACTACTAGGATGCCATGCAAAAACAGTGCCACGAGTGGTGGCAGCAAACACAAGGCCCTCGTATTGAATTGCATCACAGTACTCATCCGTGTACAGAAACTGATTTTTGAGCAATATCCATCGAGTCGAACCACGAAGGACGGCAACAAGCTTGTCGAAGATAGCAACAACTTGATAGTTGTTGTAATTCCAAGAGCGGTTGGGAACTCGACAAATTGCTATCTTCCATAGAAGACAGTCACCATGATCGTATTTGAACGTGCGTACATTACCGGTGTGCTCAACCTCTGGGCAGTGTGCTGAGATTTTTGGAAGTGGAACCCGGTGACGAGTGTACACATTCACAAGTTCCCACTCGCAGTTGGACCCAATGTAAACAACCCAATCTCCATTTGCGCCCGCCCAAGCCTTGCCCTCAAGCGATGGCATCTTAACATCATACGTATCATTATCAAGCGGCATCAACTTGCACAGGGCGAGGCCTCCGTCGTGCCGGCGCCAGTCATCAGGGTCACGGCGAAGAAGATAGGGGAGATCAAACCGCTCCTTGACTCTTGGGTTCCTTGCAATGATGTTATTAGTTGAGTCGAGAATGGGCTTGAACGAACCTGCCATGCTAGCCGAGGTGATGACGTCGCACCGATCAATGAGTTCCTCCACCACGTCATCTTTCAGATCGGGGCAAGAATAACGGGGTCGTTTCCGGCCTGTTCCCTCCATGGAGAAGACGATCGAACAATGGCAGAAGAAAGGGTGAAGGGCTGAAGGAAAATGGAGGAGGGAGAGGAAGAGCGTGCGACAGCAGTTCCAAATCGAGAGGGAAAGGCGAAGAGTCGGTGGACGGTTGCGAGTTTGCCACGGTTCACGAAGAGGCGCCCCGGCCTACACGTCCGTTCGGAAATACTCCTACTACTCGCCGTCGTCTCACTGATATGTTGGAACGGGACCACATGTCAACGAAACATGGTGTGTAATTTCTCGTGCAAAATGCGATCTGGCCGCGTTGGCCCGAGGTGCCGCATTAGTTATCGACCTTTATTTTTTTAATGGCGTGCCGATCAGTTTTGAAGCACGACTAACTGGTACTGTATGCAGAGAAAATGGGTTGTATTTGTCCTCCACGGTTTAGAGGCTGACTTGTGGGCCTAGCAAGTTGACGCGTACACAATCAGGAGATGATTGTACGTGGAGAGGATGACAGCAGGGACCCGCCAAGGTCATGGCAGTACGCAAGCAAGTGCCTCCTTATTTCAAGCCAATAAAAAATGGCTCCTCCTAGTGGATTTCTGACATCTGGGTCCCATGCCATTGTCAACGTAGTCAATAAACGAGAGAATTGCACAACGAGCGGCTGACACCAGGGACCCAGCAGCTCGCCCAGTTATTTTTGTTTTGGGTTAATTTGATAAATGCCACTCCAAATCTGGTGTATCCGAGAAATGCCACTGCAATTTCCAAACTTTGAAAAATGCCATTTCATGCCATTTCTAGTGGCATTTTTCGAATTCTGGAGTGGCGTTTTTCAAAGTTTGCAAACTGCAGTGGCGTTTTTCAAAGTTTGCAAAAATTGCAGTGGCATTTTTCAAAGTTTGGAAATTGCAGTGGCATTTTTATGAATCGCCATAATTGGAGTGGGATTTATCTAATTTGTTTTTGAGACGGAAGCACGGTGTCAACTGGGCTATGCGGGACACTCTGGCCTGTCTCGACAGCCTTTTCTTTTATGTTTACCACAGACCAACCCAGTGGTTTTTTTTCTTCTGAAAATGGCTAGCCCAGTTCTTTTGTGATTTGTCAAGTAAGTCGCTTGATCAGGCCTGTTGGGCTGCAAATCTTTTAAGACGAGGAGAGATTCATTCGGCTGGCCGAGAAAATGGCCTATCAGTAATGAGAAATGGGCTGTACATTTTTAAAACACATCAAACCGGCAATTATTTTCAAATATCTTTTCTTCATTTCGAGATTTTAAATTGCATTGATTTTTATGCGTGGACAATTTATTGGATTTTATATTGATATACATTTATTTTTAGAATCAGTCTAAATGTGACTAGAAATTTCGGGATTAAAAACAATTCAGACTGTACCGACATATGCAAAATTTCGTATATTTTTTTAACCATGGCCACAATATGGGCTGTAATGCTAACATAAAGAATATGGGCTCCAAAAAAAACCCGTAAGAATTAGCAAATGGGCTGTAAATTATTTGAAATAATGGCATATGGGTTGCATGCTATTTTCCACAGATTTGAGGCTTTCCACAAATGGCCTGTATACTATTGGATGCCCATCCAACGGCCGTCGTGCTTCTTCAATCTCTGCTCTTCCTGCTCCAGCCGCTCAAACAAGCGCCGACGGGACTGCCTGCTCCCTCCTCCCTACAGCCAGCTGTGCTGCCGCGCAGGCCTCACCGCCCCACCGTACTCCCATCGCTGGCCTAGCCATCCCTCTACTCACCCACACCTGCTGTTATTCTCCGGCGACGGCAGACGAACCAGTAAACCCTCGTACAGTCGTACTCCCCTCCGCGTGGGAAACAAAAACAACGGCCAAGTCTTCCCTGCCTCCGTGTCGTTCCCTTCCTAGGCCTCGCCGTCGTCCACCGCCTTGGTGCTCTCGGCGTGGCGTGGTCAGCGTGGTCAACGACCGACATGCATCTAAAGTGGACTGTACGTGGAGAGGCTGACAGCTGGGTCCACGGCCGCATGCAAGGAAATGCCTCCTTATTACGCGCAAAATAATGATTTCCTCCACCTGACATCTGGGACCCACCGAAACGGCCTTTGTATTTCACGAAAAAATCATTACCGCCGCCGACAACTCGGACCCACCAGTTATATCTTCGCACGCAAGGAAGTGCCTCCTTATTGCACACAAAAAATGAATACTCCCCTGCTAGCTGGGACCCAGTATAGTGGGCCTACTAAGTTGACGGGGACGAAGGGCTTTGTCAACTTAGTCAATATGCACGATTCTAGCTTGACTGACCGTACGATGTCCATCCAACGGCCGTAGTGCTTCTTCAACCTCTGGTCTTCTTGCTCCAGCCGCCCAAAGCAGCACCGGTCGTGCCGCCTGCTCCTGCCTCCCGTGGCCGGCTGTGCTGCCGCGGAGGCCTCACCGCCCCCATACTACTCCCACTGCTGGCCAGGCCATCCCTCCACTCCACTCACCCACACCCCCTGTTATTCTGCGGCGATGGCAGCGCAACCGAACCAGTGAACCCTCGTACTCCTCTCCGCGTGGGCATCCACTACCGCGTCTTCCCCGGCTCCGCGTCGTCCCCTTCCTAGGCCTCGCCGTCGTCCACTGCCGTGGTGCTGTCGGCGCGGCGTGGTCAATGTGGTCAACGGCCGAATTCCATCGGAAGAATACTGTACGTGGAGAGGCTGAGAGCTGGGTCCACGGCAGCCGCAAGGAAGTGCCTCCTTATTACGCGGAAAATAATTATTCCTCCACCTGACAGCAGGGACCCACCGGACGCCCACTAGTATATCGCGAAAAAAACATTTGCCCCTGACTGCTGGGACCCACCCGACGGGCCACCGTATTTTGCCAAAAAAACGTTCCCCCTGCTGTCAGCTCAGACCCACCGGAAGTGCCTCCTTATTACGCACAAAAAAATGAATACCCCTGCTAGCTGGGACCCACCTTAGTGGGAGGCTGACTTGTGGGCCTACTAAGTTGACGGGAACGGAGGGCTTTGTCAACTTAGTCAATATGCACGATTCTAGCTCTAGTGACCGTACGATGTGCATCCAACGGCCATAGTGCTTCTTCAACCTCTGGTCTTCTTGCTCCAGCCGCCCAAACCAGCGCCAGTCGTGCCTCATGCTCCTGCCTCCCGTGGCCGGCTGCGATGCGGCGGAGGCCTCACCGCCCCCTACTACTCGCACCACTGGCCAGGCCATCCCTCTACTCACCCACACCTCTTGTTATTCTGCGGCGACGGCAGCCTCACACCGTAGCGAACCAATGAACCCTCGTACTCCTCTATCTGTGGGCATCCACTGCCGCGTCTTCCACGGCTCCGCGCCGTCCCCTTCCTAGGCCTTGCCGCCGTCCACCGTCCTGGTGCACTCGGCGCGGCGTGGTCAACGTGGTCAAGGAACGGCTTCCATCGGACGTGGACTGTACATGGAGAGGCTGACAGCTGGTTCCACGGCCACATCAAGGAAGTGCCTCCTTATTACGTGCAAAATAATTATTCCACCACCTGACAGCGGGGACCTACCGGACAGGCCACCGTATTTCGCGAAAAAAAAATGTTTGCCCCTGACTGCTGGGACCCACCAGCTACATCTTCGCACGCAAGGAAGTGCCTGACAGTCGGGACCCACCTGGTCGAAGCGTATGTAGCGTTGCCATTCTGGTCGCGAGCGTGTACGTACATACTGGTCGATGTAGAGGCGCGCACATGTCGTAGTAGAGGCGCGCATGTAGCATGTACGCGTACGTACAGCGGACAGGGTGCAAGAAAGAAAATACGGCCACGTATGTGTACATACGGGCGAGGTCTTGAACGCCTACTCGTGCATACGTACGGCCATGGCTCGTGTACATGGCTGGGTCGGAACGGAGAAACAACGTCGTCATCGTGTTCATGGGGAAGCAACGAAATGTGTCGTGTTCATGGGGAGGCAACGGAATGCGTCGTGTCCATGGGGAGGCAACGGAACGCGTGGGAGCCAACCGGCTGGGTCGGAATGGAGTGCATGGTCGCGTTCATCGGGAGGGCTTGGACGGAACATGCGATGGAAATGAGGCCTGGCGTACCGCAAAATGGAGGAAATGGCCTTGTGTTTGACCGACCACGTTCGAAACAGGATCCTGTTCATCGGGAGGGGTCTGGCGTACCGCAAAACGGAGGAAACAGACCTCCTACGGTCGAAACGGGGGTCCTATTGATCGGGAGGGGTGTGGCTGTCGGATTTCAGGTTCCGGCAGACCCTTAAGGTTCGAACACTGGGCTGCGCGCGGAGATTACGCCTTCTACCTCTCCATCTCGTAAAGATCTAGACTACTGAAAGAACAGCACAAGAGACACAAGGTTTACACTGGTTCGGGCCACCGTTGTGGTGTCATACCCTACTCCAGTGTGTGGTGGGTGGATTGCCTCTTGGGGCTGATGATGATGAACAATACAAGGAAGAACAGCCTCGCGAGGGTCTGTTCTTGGATGGGGTGATGAACTGCTGGGAGGAGTTTAGCCACCTTTTACTTTCTCTCTCTCTCTCTAGCCAACCGACCGAACCCCCTTGCTATGTGGGTGGCTGGTCCTATTTATAGAGGCCCTGGTCCTCTTCCCAAATATTGAGCGGGAAGGGAGCCAACAATGGCGGGCTAATTTGACGGGGGACAGCAAGTATCAACTATCCTGACAAAAGCAGTCTTCGCCTGCGCAAAGCTCTGGTGATGACGCCGTCTTGGGCTCCACGGTGACCTCCGTCTCGTAGTCCTCCTGGTCTTGGTCTCGTTGCACTAAAATGGCAACCTTTGCCTGATGCCTCGGTACTCCGCGGCTGCGCTTGCCCCCTTTGCACCAAAGAGGAAAGGTGGACGCTGCGCGGGCTGGCACCCGCCTGGCGCCTTGAGTCGTCATGGCTCACGTCACGGGCACCTCGCGAGGTACCCCGCCTTACATCAACCTTAACATCAAACAAATATAGCAAAGGTAAATAACATCATCTCCAAATGATAGCTTGTATGTGTTGGTTTCAGCATGCTGTTAAAGCAGATATAAAATGGAAGGCAATGTTACCGACAGCAAGCTTAGCAACCATCAAATATCACAATTCAAACTGGTATTGTTGAAAATGAATAGAACGTAGGTAATGCTTAAACATCACACTGGATAAATGTGTAAAACTGAAATAAAGGGCATGTGTTAACTACACCAAGAATAACTGGAACCAAATATAGCCGTTCAAACTGGTATTGATGTAGTCGAGCTGCATAGTTCCGACTTGCACGTAATGAACAACACATTGTGAATGACTGAAATAAACAAGGCATGATGAGGCCGTGCCTAAGGAAGCTCCACGTCGTCCGCCCCGCGAGGCTTGGCCCCTCGCGAGGGTCTTGAGTCTTGCGTTGATGAAGATGGGCCGTGTTGGGCCACCTTTCGAGCCACGCCGCAGGCCGCAGGCAGGCAAGTCTGGGAACCCGCGTTCCCAGAACGCCGACAATAGCCCCCCGGCCCAAGGCGCGCCCGGACTTGGCCGTGCAAGGAGGCGGAAGGGCAAGTGTGAAGCGCTGCGGGCCCTAACAGCCTGCGGCCTTGGGCGCCGCATGGCGGTTGATTGGGCATGAGCGTCTCCACTTCCCCATGATGCCTTGGTGATTGCGCGAGTTGGACAAGTCCCTGCATGCAAATCGTGTCATGATTACCTGTGATCGTGGAGGCCGGCGGTTGGCCTTCGCCGCTATAAGAACGGAACTGCGCGTGCCCTTCCAGTCCATCCCTCCTTTCTTGTTCTTCTTCCTGATCCTTGCTCCGTCTTGCCGCGATGGCTCTGATTCGCCGGTTCTCTGCAGCGGAGAAGGGAAAGGCTCCTCGAGAGGGACCAGACCCGCTCCCGCCGAGGAAACGGCTTGCCCTCTGCTGCCGGGACGAGGACCGTCAGGTGGTGTCGAGGCCTCGGTGCGAGCGGGCTCCGCCGGGGTTCCCGCTTCCCTTGTATGCCCACGTGGTGGGCCTCGAAGGGGTCGATGTCGATCCCCGCGGTCAGCACCGTCGTCTGCAACGACGGGTCATGAAGGTGTGGGTCCTTCCTCTTGGGGCCCACACCGAGGGCTCCTTCCAAGAGTTCGTGCTCCACTCGCCATTCCTCTCCAGTCTTGGATCTGTCTGCCTCCCTTCGTCGCCTCCTTCATCCCGCCGGGGGAGCCCCTGGAGCTCTGGCTACAGCACGCCGGATGCACCACCCTCGCGACCGAGGCAGAGGTCGCGGTCGTCGCCCCGGGCGAGGTCTACATGACTCATGGCTGGAGGGAGATCGCCCGGGTTTGCAGGGTAAGGGGCATCTTCGCGGTCCACTTGGAGTACGATGGCGCTTCGGTGCTGTTCTTCAAGGTCTTCGACGCGGACGGGCGCCGGGTGGAGTGTTGCCCTGGTGAAGGCGGCCAGGGCCCTGCTGTGACGAGGACCGGGCTCGCCAGTCGCTCCCTTGGCGGCTCCTCAGGCGGCGGAGACGTCGGAGGCTCCAGCGACTCCGGTGAGCCCTTCGCGACTCCGGAGACGAGCGACGGCAGCTACGAGCCCCCGAGCCGGCGCCGCTCCTGGAGCAGGGCAGGCTCGTCTGGCCGTCGCCGACTCTGATCTGGATGGGGTTGGCGCCGGCACTTGACGGCCCACTGTTGATGATGGCATCTTTTGCAGGAGCATGTGTAGTTAGCATCCCTTAGGATCCGTTCCCTGCGAGGAATCAAAATGCGCCCCATGGGGGCTTGTAAGGTGCCTGTAATCCTATTTGTTAATACATGACCCTTGCTATGGAGCTGTGCGAGTTGCTGATTCCGTCTTAGCTCAGTTCTCCCTTTCAAACCTTGCGAGGGCTTGGTGCTCTGCGTCGACAGGTTCCAGTCCCAAGGCGGCGTCAGCCGTCGCTGGTATGCCAGGTCGCGATGCTGTGGTCAAGGCCAGGAGGTGAGCGACCCGAGGTCCGGTAAGAGCCCCTGAGTCGCAATGCTCAGGAGGTCCCCTTTGGCGCCCAAGCAGCCGTCGCTAGGTGAGAAAGGAGAGCAGCGTCGCTGACACGGAATTGCATGAGGTGCGGGGGTAGTGCTATGATAGCCAGTGCTTTCGGGCGGTGACTTATCTCGAGAGTCGGGGATCATTCCTGGTGTGTCGTCGGGTCCGCGCGTCAGCAGGAGCGGAATCGCTCGGCGAGGTCCTCGCGTGCCCCTTCTCCCCCGCCTTTGCTCCCCTTTCTGCTCTACGTCCTCGGGTCCCGGCCCTCGAGCTAGTCTCAGCCGTCGCTGGTATGCCAGGTCGCGATGCCATGGTCAAGGCCAGAGGGTGAGGGCTGGAGAGCCAGTAGGAGCCCTGAGTCGCGATGCTCAGGCACCCCCCCTTTAACGTGCAAGCGGTTCGCGCGGACAAGAGTGAAAGGAACACCGCGAGGGCCTTGCCTAGCGCAACTCCCTTAGGGGATCCTGTAAACTCATCACAAAAGGAAGAGAAGGTTGCCATGACAACTATCAGTCTGCCGTTAGTTGCTTCCGAGGGGAGGTGTGGCACTGGAGGCTTGACAAGGTGGCGCCATGCGGGGCTGCCGCGGCCAGAGCTCAGCCACTCAGGTTTGTCGGTGTTGCAGGAACGGACCCATGCGCAAGCGTCGTGCCGTTGTGGGAGCAATTCCGTCGGTTGGCGTCAGTTGAGCAGGCAACTAGATCAAACACGTTAGCCGCGAAGGAGAGGATTCATTCAAATAGACGCTGGAAAGGTAGACATCGCTGGGTCAGGCCCAAGCGACTTGGGGATGATGCAGCCCGAGGGGCGCCCCCAACAAACCAAGCTAACAACATGAAGTAAAAGGGATACATACCGCAGGGACGGACCCACGTGGCCTGGGAACGATGCAGCCCTGGGAGGGCGCTCCCAGCTGGAAATGAGACTTGTAAGATGTCACCTGAAGGTGTCGAGGGCGAAGGGGTGTTGGTGCAGCATACTCGGTGGGCTGCGGAAGCCGATCCTCACGAGCCCCCATGCCCAGGGGCCTCGGGAGGCTTCGGAGCCACTGGTAGTTCTTCGCGAATCATCTCCATCTCTGCCAAGGCTGCGGAGCGCCTGTCTCCTTGAGCCTCCATGATGCCCCTCATGAGGCGCTGGCGCGTTGCAACCGCGCTCGGTAGGCCGTAAGGCATGCGAACATAGCTGTGGGGCGGGCCTCCGCAGCACCCCACCCGCGAGGGCCAGAGGCGCCCCATCGTGGCGGCTTGGTTGAGCCCTGGTACGTCGATGCAGACACGCAGCCTACCATCCTCGCCTAGTTGGGGAGCCACAGCCGGCAGGCGGCGGCAACCCCTCATGATTCTTGATTCCTGTAGTTCTTGAATGGCCTTGTTGACGAACTCCTGCGGGTCTGACCTTCCTTGCCTCGCTCCTTCTTGAGGGAAACGTGCTTCGAAACACGCCTCCACGTGGTGCCCAAGCACCTCCATCGTGACCCTGGCCAGGTCGGTGGCCCTCCAGGGGAGAGCCCCCGAGCCCAGCCTGAGGAGGGCGCTGGGCGCGCTTTCCTATGTGATGGAAGGAGGTTCCCCCTGGGCAGATGCGGGCCATGAGGGGCCCGCCTCCTGAGGGGCCGGTCCGGACGATGTCTTCTTCTTCTTGGGGGTGGTCTCAAGAAGCCTCCCGCTTCGGCGATCCGGGTCTTCTAGCGTCGCAGCCTGAAAGGCTCGCTCCAGGGAACACACTGCGTCCTTCTCTTCACAGGGCACCGTGATGACTCCGCCACTTCCTGGCATCTTGAGGATGTTGTAGCCATGGTGAGTCACGGCCATGAACTTGTCCAGTGCTGGGTACCCGAGGATGGCGTTGTACGGCAGGCGGATGTGGGCGACGTCAAAGTCGATGAGCTCGGTGTGGTAGTTGTCGCGTGCCCCGAAGGTGACAGGGAGGCGGACCTGCCCAATCGGGAGCGTGGAGCCGTTGGTGATACCGGAGAAAGGCTTGGTTGGGTGAAGCTGGCTGTAGGGCACTTGGAGGTTGTTGAATGTTTCCACGAAAAGGACATTGAGCCCTGCCCCGCCATCGATGAGGGTCTTGGTGACCACCATGTTGCTGATGATTGGGGAACAAAGCATTGGGAGGACTCCGGCTGTAGCCGCACACTTGAGCTGATCTGCCGAGCTGAACGTGATGGCGCACGCCGACCACCTGAGAGGGAGCGTGGTTTAGAGCCTGGGGAGGACTGTGTTCACTTCCCGGGCAAACTGCTTGAAGATGCGTTGGGAGGCTGGGGCTTGAGCTCCGCCCAAGATGCAGGCGATGGCACGTGGCTCCTGGAAGCCCCCAGCCCCTTCGTCTTGATGGCGGTCCTCATTTCTCCTTGGCTGAGGCGGCAGTGGAGGGAGGCCTGCGTGGCCCTGTGGGCGATCCTCACGAGGCTGATCCCTCCAGTCCCCCTCGCGAGGTGGGTCCCGCCAGCGATCCTCGCGAGGTTGATCGCGCCACCCTTGGCACGGGCCGCGGTCTTCCCAACATCCTGCGTTCTTCCTCCTCCTCGGCCGTAGCCCCGATCGGCGCATTCGGGACGACGGCCGATCCTTCCTTCTCGCACGACGCGGAGTTCTTGGCATTCGTTGGTGTTGTGGGTGTGGAGGTCGTGGTACACACAGTACCGGCCGCCCCGGGAGGACTCAGGCAGATCTTTGCCCCGCTTGGTGTCTGGTTCTGCCGCGAGCACGGCAGCCCCCTTGCGCTTGACGTCCTTGGCCTTGGGCTTCTTCTCTTCTGGGTACGTGGCAGACAGCTCGAGGAGGGAGAGGCGTCCCTCCTCAGCCCTGGCGCACTTGGTCGCCAAGTTGAATAGCTCCAGGGAAGTGCACAGGTCTTCATGCATCGCCAGCTCCTCCTTCATCTTGATGTCGCACACACCATCGGAGAAGGCCGAGATGATGGCCTCCTCAGACACCTTGGGGATCTTGAGGCGCGTGTTGTTGAAGCGCTAGATGTACTTTTGCAGGTTCTCTCCAGGTTTTTGCTTGATGCGGCGCATGTCGCTCACGGCGGGTGGCCGGTCGCGAGTACCTTGGAAGTTGGCGATGAAGCGGGTGCGCATCTGGTCCCAGGAAGAGATCGTGCCTGGAGCAAGATTCAGGAGCCAGGTGCGAGCTCCTTCCTTGAGCACCATGGGAAACCAGTTCGCCATGACCTTCTCGTCCCCGCTGGCAGCTTCGATGCCCAGCTCATAGAGTTGGAGGAACTCGGTAGGGTCAGTCGTGCCATCGTAACGAGGAGGCAGGTCTGGCTTGAACTTGCGGGGCCACGTGACGCTACGCAGCTCGGTGGTGTAGGCGCGGCAGCCTGCGGTGGCCACGAAAGGCTTCGACTGGTGGAGAGCTCGGTCTTGAGGGTCCTCGCGCGCTGTGGCTAGGAGCAGCGCGGGGTCTTGGGGTGCCGGAGCCGGAGCAGGGAGCGCCCAGGCAGCTCCTGGCGGGCGAGGGACTTCTTGGCAACTCCGTTCTTGCTGCGCTGGCACCTGACGGAGCGGGTTCCGCCCAGGGGCCGCGCGCCTTGGAGCCATGGCATCTTCTTGGAGAGGAGGCGGCTGGTACACCTCCGGAGCTTCGTTGCCCGCACGGGGCGCGGTGTGGCGCACCAGAACGGACGGCGCGGGAGATCCCCCTACGGCGCGGACAAGCTCGGCGACGCGGTCGAGCCACTCGTCATAGACGTCGTCGACGGGACGGTAGCGCAGGAGCTCATTTTCTGCGAGGAGCGTAGCTCGAGCCTCCAAGGGGGCGCGGAGCGCGCGGGACGAAGAACCAGCTGGTGCGAGCAATGGAGTAGCAGTGCGGCCGTCTTGCCGCACGGAAGGGTGCTGAGACGAAGCTTGCTGCTCGCCCCCCGCCGGGCCGGTGGCGGCGTTGATGGCGGGCAACGGGGAACAACGAGGATGTCCGCCGACGGGCGCCGTCTGGGCGACGCGGGAGGCGATGGCGGCCCGGCGCTCGGCGCGGGCCCGACGAGCGTCGGACATGGATGCGACGGTCAGAGGAGAATGGGGCGGTGCAAGACGAATTCCGGCGCCCCCCTACCTGGCGCGCCAAATGTCGGATTTCGGGTTCCGGCAGACCCTTAAGGTTCGAACACTGGGGTGCGCACGGAGATTACGCCTTCTACCTCTCCATCTCGTAAAGATCTAGACTACTGAAAGAATAGCACAAGAAACACAAGGTTTATACTTGTTAGGGCCACCGTTGTGGTGTAATACCCTACTCCAGTGTGTGGTGGGTGGATTGCCTCTTGGGGCTGATGATGATGAACAATACAAGGAAGAATAGCCTCGCGAGGGTCTGTTCTTGGATGGGGCGATGAACTGCTGGGAGGAGTTCAACCACCTTTTACTTTCTCTCTCTCTCTAGCCAACCGACCGAACCCCCTTGCTATGTGGGTGGCTGGTCCTATTTATAGAGGCCCTGGTCCTCTTCCCAAATATTGAGCGGGAAGGGAGCCAACAATGGCGGGCTAATTTGAAGGGGGACATCAAGTATGAACTATCCTGACAAAAGCAGTCTTCGCCTGCGCAAAGCTCTGGTGATGACGCCGTCTTGGGCTCCACAGTGACTTCCGTCTCATAGTCCTTCTGGTCTTGGTCTCGTTGCACCGAAATGGCAACCTTTGCCTGATGCCTCGGTACTCTGCGGCTGCGCTTTCCCCCTTTGCACCAAAGAGGAAAGGTGGACGCTGCGCGGGCTGGCACCCGCCTGGCGCCTTGAGTCGTCATGGCTCACGTCACGGGCACCTCGCGAGGTACCCCGCCTTGATCCCTCCCCCTCCTCATGGGCCAGCCTGACGAGGCCGTGCCTGAGGAAGCTCCATGTCGTCCGCCCCGCGAGGCTTGGCCCCTCACGAGGGTCTTGAGTCTTGCGTTGGTGAAGATGGGCCGTGTTGGGCCCCCTTTCGAGCCACGCCGTAGGCCGCAGGCAGGCAAGTCTAGGGACCCCCGTTCCCAGAACACCTACAGTGGCGTACCGCAAAACGGATGAAATGGACTTGTGTTGGAGCGCTACGGTCGAAATGGGAGTCCTGTTCATCGGGAGGGGTGTGGCGTACCGCAAAGCCGGACTCCACGGGGTACTGTTCATCTCCAGCTTCGACCCCCTCCAGCCTCCACGAGCTACTGTTCATCCACCGTCGACCTCCTCCAGCCTCCACCTATGATTGTTCATCCACGGGCTCCTGTTCATCCAGCCTCCACCGCGCGCTACTCCACCAGCTACTGTTCAACCAGCCCTCTCCACAGGCTCCTGTTCAACCACCCCTCTACGGGCTACTGTTCATCCTGCCCTCCACCGTCTACTATTCATCCTGCCCTCCATGGGGTGGTCCGGTTCATCCAGCCCTCCACGGGGTCCTGTTCATCCAGCCCCAACTGGCTCAATCGATCGGGGTCCTGTTCATCCAGAGGCAACACAACGGGGTCCTGTTCATCCACCCCCACCGGGAACTGTTCATCCAAACCCCCTGCAACGCTCACTGTTCATCCAGAGGCAGCATCGATCGGCTTCAGTTAGCAGCAGTAGCGAAGGAATCGCTCGATCGGGTTCAGTTAACAGCCATCGATCGATCGCTCGGGTTCAGTATCGCATAGCGTGCAGTGCAATCGCTCGGGTTCAGTTAGAGCCCAACGCCTCGCTCGGGTTTAGTTAGAGCCAATGCCTCACACACACGCGCGTACGTGTACGAGAGAAGCGTGCATCGCTCGGCCCCCGACCTCCCACCGTAACCGGGAACTCCCCGAAATTTTCCTCCCCCTCGCTTCTACCATGGTTTTTTCTGTCATGGACGGCCCAAAGAATGTCATGCAGCTGCGTCTCCGGCCTGCCCAGGATGAAAAGCCCATTTTCTGTGATGATTTTTTGTCATAGAAGTAGGAGCCCACCACATCTATGATGATACCGGGTTTTGTCACAATTATCGTCATAGAAGTGTCATATGTATGCCAGAATTTTTTTTCATTTGGCCCAAAATGTCACGGATGTGTCTTTTTTTTGTAGTGGAAGCTTTTGTAAGAAGACATATGGCAAGCTGTGGTCCTGCTGAGAGATCTAATATGTACAAATCATCTTTACGATACCCTTCAAAGACTAGAGACTTGTCAGATTCCATTAGAACAAGGCAACGATATTTTCCAAATATCACAATCATGTTCAAATAGCAAAGCATTGAGACAGACATTAAGTTGAAACCAAGGGATTCAACAAGCATCACTTTATCCATGTGTTGATCCTTTGAGATTACAACTCTACCTAGACCCAATACCTTGCTTTTACCAATGTCAGCAAATGTGATGTGACTCTTGTCAGATGGACGTAAGGTGGAGTCCATGAGAAGACTTCGATCACCAGTCATATGATTAGTGCATCCACTATCACTAATCCATTCTGAAGCAGCTGGTGTCATACCCTATAGAGCAGTTAGGGGGGTAGGCTTCACGAAGAGTATTGTGAAGCATAAACATTTGATGAGAAAGTGGATTATGAAAGCTCAAATCCAGGTTAGGACGGATAGGATGCATGGCAAGCGACTCAGGAATGAAATACATAAGAAGACCATTTGGGCATTTTATCTTGCGCCCCACAAGATGTTTTAGGTCCCCAGCAATAGCATTTGACGCCATTGATTTCCGGCTGGAGACCTTGCCCTGCAAAAGAGAGTTAAGTCTTCTTAACCACCCACATCTTCAGGGGTGGCTTCGAAGCAATGAGTCTAAGTGCAGCATCTGAGAACTTCGGCTTTGGAGCCCTAGCAAATAGCCTAGCAGGAGGCGAATAATACTCATATGAATAAGCAGAGTAGTTCTTGGTCTTATGAACATGGCGGTTTGATGAAACAAACTCATATTCATAGGCCTGAGTATGGTTTCCCTTCAAAACATTTGTGTTAGGGCGACTCTGGTGAGTCCTCTGTCTGTATGAAGCCTTTGGACCATGTGAAGCCTTTGGTCTGGTGTTTGTCTTCTTCCCAGGTTGTGTCATGATGACATTCACCTGAAGATTTTCAAGACAACTCTTGGGCACCTAGATCTTCTTCAAAGGTGGTCCATTCCTGCAGTTAGTACCAATATACCTGGCAAACACTTCACCATTCTGATTCTTAAATAGTTTATAGTTTGCATCAAAGGATTCATCCATGATAATAGGGTTAGCACTAGTGAAGCCAGATAGGGTGGATGGATCCACTAAAGGTTCCTTTGTAGCAACCCATGTGGTTTTGGGGTACTGCTTAGGCTTCCAGTAAGAACCATCAACATTCATTTTCCTCTCGAACCCAACACCCTCTTTCCTAGGGTTTCGGTTCAGAATCTACTTTTTGAGGACATCACATAGTGTGTGATGCCCTTTGAGACTTTTGTACATCCCTGTCTCAAGCAATGTCTTCAACCTAGCATTTTCATCAGCAATAGCAGTGGCATCCTTAGCAGAGGGGTTAGTTACCACATCAACAGTTGAAGATATTGCAGCGGTAGCAGCAGTAGAACATTCAGCAACAGAAGTAGCGTTATCACGCTCAAGGCATTTTAGACATGGTGGTTCAAATCCTTCC
The DNA here is from genome assembly GCF_018294505.1 of Triticum aestivum. Lineage (NCBI taxonomy): Eukaryota > Viridiplantae > Streptophyta > Magnoliopsida > Poales > Poaceae > Triticum > Triticum aestivum. Next base: position 204,044,203 of record NC_057800.1, on the reverse strand, counting down.
TGAGCGGGATTGATCTTTTGAGCGTGAAGTGACTCGTTTTCTTTTTGAAGATCTTCATGAACTGCTCTTAATTTCTCAAGTTCTCGCTTCCTTTGAAGATAATCATAGGAAAGCTTTTCATGAGTTGTTGAGAGCGTTTCATGATGACTTTCAAGTTCCTCATACTTAACATGAAGATTTTTTATGTCTTCAATTAAGGACTGAGATCAGGTCATTTCCGCGTCCAACAGGTCATCGCTTTTGTCTAACAGTATTTGAATATGTTCCACAACTTTCTGTTGTTCAGTTGCAATTTTAGCAAGTGTTTTGTAGCTGGGTTTGGATTCACAGTCAGAGTCATCTTCACTTGATGTTTGAAAGTAAGCATCACATGAGTTTACCTTGGCACCACGTGCCATGAAACAGTAGGTGGGAGCGGAGTCGTCCTTGTGCTTAGCATCAGCGTAGGTGACGGAGCCATTGTCTTCAGTGTTGAAGATGGACTTCGCAACGTAGGCTGTGGCTAGAGCTAGACTTGCAACGCCAGAGTCGGACTCCTCCTCAGACTCCACCTCCGCCTCCTTTGAATCCATCTCCTTTCCAGCAAAAGCACGAGCCTTGCTAGATGAGCCCCTCTTGTGTGATGAAGACTTTGATGAAGATTTGGAAGAAGACTTTGAGGACTTCTTCTTCTTCTTGTCATCAGAATCATATTCATTGCTCTTCTTCTTATTGTTGTTTTCATTGTCCCACTGCGAACACTTAGAGATGTAGTGACCAGGTTTCTTGCACTTGTGGCATGTTCTCTTCTTATGGTCATGAGTAGAAGCTTCATCATTTCTTGAGCTGGATCAAGAAGACTTTCTGAAGCCTTTCTTCTTGGTCAATTTCTGGAACTTCTTCACAAGCATAGCAAGCTCCTTTCCAATGTCTTCAGGATCATCAGAACTGCAGTCAGATTCTTCTTCAGATGAGGAAGCAGCTTTTGCCTTCAAAGCGCGAGTTCGGCCATAGTTGGGACCATAGATATCTCTTTTCTCAGATAGCTGAAACTCATGTGTGTTGAGCCTCTCAAGTATGTCAGACGGATCGAGTGTCTTGAAGTCAGGGCGTTCTTGAATCATTAGGGATAGGGTGTCAAATGAGCTGTCAAGTGATCTTAGGAGTGTCTTGATGATTTCGTGCTTGGTGATCTCAGTGGCGCCTAGAGCATGAAGCTTATTTGTGATGTCAATGAGGCGATCAAACGTGAGCTGAACATTCTCATTATCGTTTCTCTTGAAGCGGTTGAAGAGGTTGCGAAGGACACTAATCCTTTGATCTCTCTGGGTTGAGACGCCTCTGTTGACCTTGGAGAGCTAGTCCCAGACTAGTTTCGACGTTTCAAGAGCACTCACACGGCCATACTGTCCTTTGGTCAGATGACCACAGATGATGTTCTTGGCAGTAGAATCCAGTTGAATGAACTTCTTGACATCAGCCGCGGTGACGCCTTCGCCCGCCTTGGGAACGCCATTCTTGACGACATACCAGAGGTCGACATCAATGGCTTCAAGATGCATGCACATCTTATTCTTCCAGTAGGGGTAATCAGTGCCATCGAAGAGAGGGCTCACAGCGGAGACTTTGATTATCCCTGCAGTCAACATAGCTAAAACTCCAGGTGGTTAAACCGAATCACATAGAATAAGGGAGTACCTTGCTCTGGTACCAATTGAAAGTGCTAGTTATCGACTAGAGGGGGGTGAATAGGTTATTTTTATGAAAGTGAAAGCACGAAGACTATTAGCAGCTACGTAGTATGGATCAGGATGGAAGATAGTATGAAGCCAATCAGAACAGGTAGTCACATAGTGAAGTCACACATATAATGCAAGCAGGCAATGACTTCACGAAGACAAACTGTATGTAAAAGGGAAAGAAGAGATAGAACTAGTTGCTTGGTGAAGACAGAGGATTTGTTGGACCAGTTCTAGTTGCTGTGACAACTGTATGTCTGGTTAGGGAGGCTGAGATTCAACTCAGAAGACCGTGTCTTCACCTTATTCCCCTTGAGCTAAGGATACCCAGTCCTCGCCCAATCACTCAGGTAAGTCTTCAAGGTAGACTTCCAAACCTTCACAGATTTCGTTCACCGACGATCCACAATGACTCTTGGATGCTCAGAATGCGACGCCTAACCGGCTGGAGGATTCACTGTCCTCAAGTGTAACAAGTCTTCAGATCACACAGACAGAAAGACATTAGTGATGCATAACACTCTTTGGCTCTGGGTGTTTAGGGCTTTGTCCTCGCAAGGATTTCTCTCTCAAAGGCTTCGAGGTGGGTTGCTCTCAAACGACAAAAGCCGTGAACTAACTCTGAGCAGCCACCAATTTATGGTGTAGGGGGTGGGCTATTTATAGCCACTAGGAAACCCGACCCGATTTGTCCGAAATGACCCCGGGTCACTAAGGAACTGACATGTGTTCCAACGGTCAGATTTCAAACACATGCGGCAGCTTGACTTGGGATACAAGTAAAGCTGACTCGAGCTCTGGATAAGATTTGCTCTCATTTTCTTTGCTCGAAGACTTAGGATTTGGTTGAGCATCACTTTAGTCACTCTGACTTTGTTCACTTGGACCCCACTTAATAGTACGGTGGTTCCTATGACTCAACAAAGAAGAAAATGAAACTACGAAACAACTATGTCTTCGCGCTCCAAAGACTTCATGCGATGTCTTCTCATGTCATAGTCTTCAATGTGAATATCTTCACATACCACCATTATCTTCAATATCTTCACACATTTTAGGGGTCATCTCTGGTAGGTAAACCGAATCAATGAGGGACTACTACCTGTGTTATCCTGCAATTCTCACAAACACATTAGTCCCTCAACCAGGTTTGTCATCAATACTCCAAAACCAACTAGGGGTGGCACTAGATGCACTTACAGGTACCGAAAAGATGATTTGTACATGGTAGATTTCTCAGCAGGACCACAGTTGGCCGTATGTCTTCTAGCAAAAGCTTCAGAATGTTGGCTCTGGCATCGGAGGCTAGGGCATGCTGGCATGAGGAACTTGTACACTCTCGCGAAGAAGAAGCATGTCGTAGGCATTGAGAGCGTCAAGTTAAAAAAGGATTATCTGTGTGGTGCCTCCGAAGCTGGGAAGATGACTAGGGCCAAGCATCCCTCGAAGACAATCATGACGACATCATGTCCATTCGAGCTGCTTCACATGGACCTATTCGGCCCTACTCACTACTCCACTCTTACTACCACTGCTTGTCTCTATGGTTTCCTTATTGTTGATGATCACTCTAGACCACTAAAAAAAGACACATCCGTGACATTTTGGGACAAATGAATTTTTTTCTGTCATACATATGACACTTCTATAACGATAATTGTGACAAAACCCGGTATCATCATAGATGTGGTGGGCTCCTACTTCTGTGACAAAAAATCATGACAGAAAATGGGCTTTTCATCCTGGGCGGGCCGGAGACGCAGCTGCATGACATTCTTTGGGCCGTCCATGACAAAAAAACCATGGTAGAAGCGAGGGGGAGGAAAATTTCGGGGAGTTCCCGGTTACAGTGGGAGGTCGGGGGCCGAGTGATGCGCATTTCTCTCGTACATGTACGCGCGTGTGTGCAGGCGTTGGATCTAACTGAACCCGAGCGAGGCGTTGGGCTCTAACTGAACCCGAGTGATTGCACTGCAGGCTACGCATTACTGAACCCAAGCGATCGATCGATGGCTATTAACTGGACCCGATCGAGCGATTCCTTCGCTACTGCTGCTAACTGAAGCCGATCGATTGGATGAACAGTGAGCGTTGCGGGGGGGGGGGGGGGTTGGATGAACAGTGAGTGGTGGCATTGCCTCTGGATGAGCAGGACCTCGTGGTGTGGAGGGCTGGATGAATAGTAGACGATGGAGGGGTGCCCGTGGAGGGGTGGTTGAACAGGACCCTGTGGTGTGGAGGGCTGGATGAATAGTATACGGTGGAGGGGTGCCCGTGGAGGGGTGGTTGAATAGGACCCCGTGGTGTGGAGGGCTGGATGAACAGTAGACGTGGAGGGGTGCCCGTGGAGGGGTGGTTGAACAGTAGCTGGTGGAGTAGCGCGTGGTGGAGGCTGGATGAACAGGAGCCCGTGGAGGCTGGAGGAGGTCGACGGTAGCCCATGGAGGCTGGAGGAGGTCGACGGTGGAGATGAACAGTATCCCGTGGAGTCCCGTTTTGAGGTACGCCACACCCCTCCCGATGAACAGGACCCCCATTTCGACCGTAGGAGGTCCATTTCGTCCGTTTTGCGGTACGCCACACCCCTCCTGATCAACAGGACCCCCGTTTTGACCGTAGGAGGTCCGTTTCATCCGTTTTGCGGTATGCCACACCCCTCCCGATCAACAGGACCCCTGTTTCGACCGTAGGAGGTCCGTTTCCTCCGTTTTGCAGTATGCCACACCCCTCCCGATCAACAGGACCCTGTTCCGAACGTAGGAGGTCCGTTTCCTCCATTTTGCGGTACGCCAGGCCTTGTTTCCGTCGCATGTTCCGTCCAAGCCCTCCCGATGAACACGATCACGCATTCCGTTCCGACCCAGCCGGTTGGCTCCCACGTGTTCCGTTGCCTCCCGATGAACACGACACATTCTGTTGCCTCCCCATGAATACGACGCATTCTGTTGCCTCCCCATGAACACGACGCATTCCGTTGCCTCCCCATGAACACGACGACGACGCTGTTTCTCCGTTCCGACCTAGCCATGTATACTAGCCCTGGCCGTACGTATGCGCGAGTAGACGTTCGAGACCCCGCCCATATGTACACATATGTGGCCGTCTTTTCTTTCTTGCACCCTGGCCGCTGTATGTACATGTACATGCTACGTGCGCTCCTCTACTACGACACGTGCGCGCCTCTACATCCACCAGTATATATGTACGTAAACGTTCGTGACCAGAATGACAACGCTATGTACGCTTCGACCAGGTGGGTCCCGACTGTCAGGCACTTCCTTGTGTGCGAAGATGCAGCTGGTGGGTCCCAATAGTCAGGGGGCAAACATTTTTTCACGAAATACGGTGGACTGTCTGATGGGTCCCCGCTGTCAGGTGGAGGAATAATTATTTTGCACGTAATAAGGAGGCACTTCCTTGCTACGGCCATGGACCCAGCTGTCAACCTCTCCACGTACAGTCCACGTCCGATGGAAGCCGTTCCTTGACCATGTTGACCACGCCGCGCCGAGAGCACCAGGGCGGTGGACGACAGCGAGGCCTAGGAAGGGGACGACGCGGAGCCGGGGAAGACGCGGTAGTGGATGCCCACACGTAGAGGAGTATGAGGGTTCACTGGTTCGCTGCGGTGTGAGGCTGCCGTCACCGTAGAATAACATGGGGTGTGGGTGAGTAGAGGGATGGCATGGCCAGCGGTGGGAGTAGTAGGGGCGGTGAGGCCTCCGCCGCATCGCAGCTTGCCACGGGAGGCAGGAGCACGAGGCACGACCAGCGCTCGTCTGGGCGGCTGGAGCAAGAAGACCAGAGGTTGAAGAAGCACTACGGCCGTTGGATGGACATCATACGGTCACTAGAGCTAGAATCGTGCATATTGACTATGTTGACAAAGCCCTCCGTCCCCGTCAACTTTGTAGGCCCACAAGTCAGCCTGCCACTATACTAGGTCCCAGCTAACAGGGGGAGTATTCATATTTTTTTTGTGCGTAATAAGGAGGCACTTCCTTGCATGCGAAGATATAGCTGGTGGGTCCGAGCTGTCAGTGGCGGTAACTTTTTTTTTGCGAAATACAGAGGCCCTTTCGGTTGGTCCCTGATGTCAGGTGGAGGAATCATTATTTTGCGCATAATAAGGAGGCATTTCCTTGTGTGCGTCCGTGGACCCAGCTATCGGCCTGTCCATGTACAGTCCACATCAGATGCATGTTAGTCGTTGACCATGTTGACCAGGCCGCGCCGAGAGCACCAGGGAGGTGGACAACGGCGAGGCCTAGGAAGGAACAACACGGAGGCAGGGAAGACTCGGCAGTTGTTTCCCACGCGGAGGCACTACAAAAAAATACAGTTCCGTGATGATACGTGTTTGTCACACTAGGTCGTGTTTTCTGTCATGCATGTACATCCATGAAAAATTTATGATAGAACCAAGATAGTCATACCTGTGCTGTCGTAGAAGTGTTCCATGACATTACCAAAATTATCATCATGGAAGTGTCCACTTCCATGACGATAAATCGCGTGTCATAGAAGTGCTTTCGTCAAGGCTGACCGACACGTGGCATCCACCGTAATGGAGCGCCGTTAAGCTATCGGGTCGGGTTTTGGATCCGATAACCCGTTAACAACCCCGACCAATGGGGATTTTCCACGTGTAAAATCATCATTGGCTGGAGGAAACACGTGTCGGCTCATCGTTGGGACAGATGTCAACCACTCATTGGACGAAAGGCGCCTATGATATGTCGACACGTGGCACGGCCCAACAGAGGCCCATTCCTGTGAAAAGGCTGGGCCGTTTGACTTGTTCAAAAGCTGGCAGGCCGGCCCATGGAAAGCGTTTTAACGGCCTGTTCGAATATTGCCCATTTCCAGCCCGCTAACCCAAGGCCCGTTAGGCCCTATCCGAATTGGGCCTAGTGCGTCATCTGGGCCATTCAATATGATTCCAGCCTGTTTTCACTTCTGGCCCATGTATGGCCCATGACGTCTTTAGGCCCATATGAGGCCCTATGTAACTCTTGGCCTACTAACGGCCCATGGTGAAACTGGCCCGTAATGAACAGTGTATCACTTTACACCTATTAACGGCCCGTGGTGAAACTAGCCCGTAATGAATAGTGTATCACTTTATAACCATTAACTGTCCGTTATTCCGTTGGGCCGTTTCCAGCCCATGTTATCTTTCGGCCTTCTCAGAGCCTATTTATTCTTGGGCTCATTTCCAGCATTCGTTTACTTATGGTCCGTTACTGTCATTTTCTGCTTGTGGGCCAAATTCAGCCCGTGGTTACAGTCGGCCCGTTTGTGGTCCGTTAATACGTTGGGCCGATTTCATAGCGTCATCAAATACAACCTATTAACGATGGTCCGTTCTGGTTGGCCCATGAACGGACGATTCCAAATCTAGCCCGTTTACGGCCATAATGTGGTCTGTTTGACCCATGTTTGGCCAATCGATTATATGGCCCGTATAAGGCCCATTGATAATACGGCCCGCAGAAGGCCCATTGTTTCTACGACCCGTAGAAGGCCCACCGTTTCTATGGCCAGTAGGAAGCCCAGTGTCACTACAGTAAATATTAGCCCATGGTTATTGTGGCCTAGTTTTAAAAAATAGGTTATTGCAGCCACTAGCTAACCGCGGAAAAAGAACTGCAATGACTACAAGCAAACAAATAAACAAGACAACAAGGAAAGAAATAAGCAAGCAACTAACGCTTGGCTATCACGGCTATTACACATATTACATCCACTGGGCATCAAAGTTCGCCACTAGTGCAAATATAGGGAACAAAGCAGCATATCATATACATTGGTTGTCAAAGTTGGCGACCAGCGCAAATAAACGCCGCAGCAAAACAAATCCAGAACTGAAACCACTTCAGAAGATTTCAAGAAACAATATCCTGGGTACCCATAATGCTGGCAAGATGCTTAGCAAGCTTATTAACTTTCTCTTGTTTGGCGCTTAAATTCTCCAGCGCTTGCTGTTGCACCAAAAAATATGCATCTGAATTCTGCAGGGACTTCCTCAGTCCTTTAGCTTCCTATCGCAGCACATCTGATCGATGTCTTTCAACTTGAAGTTGAGACTCAAGAAGACGAACTTATTCAGGCAGCGAGTTCGAAGAGCTTGTGCTAGCAGCAGTGGCCAGTAACTCGAACACTACATGAAGACAGGACTTTTGGGTTCCCTCACTATCGTCATGATAGTTTTTATCAGCTTTCTTGGAGACCAACAGGGATGTGTCGCTATCTTGAACCTTATCTGCATTACTTCATTTACCATTGGATAACGCGGTACTGTTCTCCAATATTTTGTCCGCATTCTAAAAGAGAAACAAGCAGACACATCACATGTTTACCATGTTGTATATGAAACTCATTTTGGTAAATGAGTTCAGTAGTAAAGTGGACAGGATAACAGCATGAAACAAACATATATCTATGTAACATGGTCACTTTATGGTCTATATCATTCTAGTTTTTGTTGCCAAATCAAGATAGAGACACAATTCAAATAATACTTGTTCAAGACAAAGTAGAATAGACAGAATATAAGTGTGGGTAACTATAGAGCATTAACAACACTTGTAATGTGCATGACATGAGAACATAACTGTTTATTCAATTGAAATCGAAATCAACATAGAGCAGGTTACAACAGCAAACCAGTTAAAGAAACTGGTTTAAAACGTACCTCTTGCGCCATTGGAGTTTCAGTTCCATCCTTCAAATTTGAAAATAGTTGGTATGAGTAAATACAGTCATGCAAGAGCAAAGGAGTATGAACCATAGCTACAGAACCTGACCTGAGAACAAATCTTCTTCTCCTTTCAGCGTTGAGTTGGGATTCCGAGTGGCGGTCCTCGTGCTTTGGGCACTGTAGTTCCCTTACTAACTGCTCGTGTTTGGGTGCTCTGTGGTGGAGACAGTGCTGTGTCAACTGGAACTGGATTACTATCTATCGGGGTTGGGGTTAGAAGGGGTGTAGCTGGTTCTCTGTCCAACTGGGTACGGGTACAATCTGTGAGAGTCTGGGTTATGTGTGGTGGATCTGGTCCTTGGGCAAGTACAACTGTGGTTCTATCTGCATCAACTGGTAGCACTATATTTTTCGAAGACCGTGTTGTTACTCCCTTAGATACTGCCATCACGCTCTCCAATTCAAATGGCTGATAAACAAGAAAAGTATTTGAAAGTATAGATATTGTATGATAGACAGGTGCAATGGATAGTGGGGAATAAAAGAGGGCATGAAATAATTCATATTTATGTTGTCTAACCAAACAGGATAGCATGACACAATTTCACATATATGATGGCTAACTAAACAGGATAGCATGACACAATTTCACATTATGATGGCTAACTAAAAAAGATGGAAAGACATAGTTCAAAATATGAGACTATGTAAATAGGATGACATGACATACTATATAATGTGTTTATTAAATAGGTTGGCATGCCATAATTCACATACATTCACGAATAGAATGCCATAACTCAAAATATGATGACTGTAAACACTAAACATGATGAGATGATATAACTATATGATGTATTTATTAAATGGGTTGCCATGCCATAATTCAGATAGATGATGTGTATGTACTATGTAAACATGATGGCATGATATAATTCAAATATATGATTTATATAGTAAGCAAGTAAGCAGATGGCAATCCATATATGATGCAAAAACTAAGCAATGGATGACATGGGTAATATAACCCTGCCAAGTTTGAGCATAGACCTCAAGGGGAAAATAGGACTGGTCATCAGTCTCTGAATCCTCCTCTGAGGATCTCTCTGTAACCAGCAAGATGTCTGCTTCAACATGCAGCATTGTCTGCTCTGAATACCTTGTTTTCACTCCAGATACTTCCATCACCGCTTCAAATGGCTGATGCACAGGAAGAGTAGTTGAATATACAAACGTTGTCGCCAAATGGAACACGTAATACAAAAAATGATAACATGAAATAATTCACATGCATGATGATTGGCTAAACAGCATGGCATTGCATAATTCACATATATAATGCCTTTGCAACAAGATAGCATTGTATAATTCACATATATAATGTCTTGCAACAAGATGGCAATGCATAATTCACATATATGGTAATTAGACACTGAACAGGTGGCATTCACACAAAGCATGTCTAAACTAATCAAATGACATAGCAATGCGAGACACCATACGCACGATATGAGCAACATAACCCTGCCAAGTTAGGGCATACACCTCGGGGGGGGGGGGGGAGAGAATAGGACTGGTCATCTGTCTCTGAATCCTCCTCTACCAGCGAGATATGCGCTTCGTCAGATAGCATAGTCTACTCTGAAGACCTTGTTTTCACTCCAGAATTTGCCATCACCGTGTCAAATGGCTGATGCACACGAAGAGCAGTTGAATGTAATAACATTGTTGACAAATGTAATATGTAACGAAAAAAGGATGGCCTGATATAATTTACATATAAGATGACTGGCTAAGCGGGATGGCATTGCAAAATTCACGATTATAATGCTATTATGCTACTATCTCTTAGTCTTGTGCTTCATGAATAGGAATTTGAAAAGGAGGACAAGTGAAAATTAAAATTCCTACGTTTTTTCTTTCAAGGAGACACTAAAGGAACAAATCCGTGTGCTCAGTGGACAATATATATAACATGTAGAGTAAAAAAGAGATGCAACAAGTGTACAACCTCTTTGGCGAAGCCATGTCGATCTCAGCGTGATTGGGTTAGCCGGTGAGGATGCTTCGACTGACTTGGCTGTCGGAGGAGGGGAAGAAGATCTTAGGCGTATGGAGATGGAGCCCGAGGTACTGCTCCACTGTGATGGAGGGTTTCGTTGTTGGAGCAGCTCCGGTGAGTTGTACGACGCCGAGGCTGAAGCAGGACAAGAGAGACAACGAACAACATTAACCTGAGTGGAATTCTAATAGCATCTCCAATACATGACGTAAAATACATAAACACAAAGTGCTAGATGTAAAATACATCAGCCGCTCATCTCTGAACTTAACTGTCGAAACTGAATTTAACTGTCGAAACTGAACTTAATTGTCGAAACTGAATTTTGCTGTCGAAACTGAATTTTGCTGTCGAAACTGAACGCACTAGCAAGGTGAGGCTACATGTCGGTTGACTGACTTTTTCATCTCTGGTCAGTCGATTTTGCAGCCGTTGGATACAAAATCAAGGGTCTGCGGTTCATCTTCAACCTCCACCGCCCTGAGCCGGCCCAACAGCAGCCCCCCGCCGCCCGCGGCCGCGGTGCGCCGCGCCGCCCGCCCCAAAAAAACTCCCCACCGCTGGTCCGCCGCCGCCACGGCCATCCCTCTAGGCCCCCCCCGTGCCGAGCTTTTTCTCCGGAGATCCCCACGCCACCGCCCGCCAACGCCCCACCACCGCCGGCGACCACCACCCCCATCCTGAACCCTAAGATAGATAGTGGGGTACCTCTCCGGCGAGCCCCCCTCCCCGTTGCGGCTGGTTCTTCTTCACCCCGGCGGCATCGGAGTGAAGTGTAGCTAAATCGGAGCAGCATCGCAAGCAAGAGCAAGAGCGAGAGCAGCAGTGCGAGCAAGAGCAATAGCAATAGCAGACCAGGCAGGGGACCGAGAGCAAGAGCAGAGCAGCAGCGCGAGCGAGAGCTAAAGCAGCAACAGGTCCTACTGATGTGGACGTTGCTACCGAGGGAGCGACACCATGGAGGAAGTGGCCGGCGACGCCGTCGTGGATGGAGCCGCACCGTGTCAGCTCGAGACCGTGCGCTGGCAGCACTGTGAGATCGAATCAAGAAGAAAATGCAGCGATTTGGGTACAACCTCTTTGGTGGCGCCAATTAGGCCGCATCTTCATCCAAGGAAATGGTGATGATGATGCTCTTCCGGTGGTGCAGGTGAAGACGGCGGTGTGGGAATGGAGGTGGCGCAAAAGATGAGGGGAACATCGGGGCAGCTCCTTGAAGGTGGAGGACGGGGTGGCTGAACCGGTAGGACAATGAGATCGACGATGGATCCTCATCCGGTACGGTGGATGAGGGACGTCGAGGTGTTGTTGTGGACGACGTCGTAGGGAAGAGGCTTCGGCTGGGTGGCGGACAGAGCAGGGTGTGGGGTTTCGTCGTGGGTTTTCGCGGCCTCGGTGTATGAATGGGTGGGCGGATGGGATGGCAGTGGGGAACCATGGCTTAGAGACGCGCTTGTCCGAAATGTGGGGTAAGTTACGAAAGTACCCCCACCGATTTGAGGCGGTTCTTTCGGTTCAGGGGTACCACGGGCTTTTCGCGTGTCGGGATTTCGCAGGAGGTGGGAGTTTTCGCATGCGTTGTAATTTCGGAATAGCAAGGCGCGGGTTGAGATGGAGGGAGTTGTCGTAGCACAACGAGACAAAGATATATCTTAAATATTTCGGGCTAACAAGGCACGGGTTGAAATTTCCGGACAAGCCTAACGTGTACTATACCAAATCAATGCGCCCTACAAATGTCATTCAGAACTTTGAATTCATGTTATGTTCAATTAAAATATTTCGCTACGTGTATAATGCATGAAACCTACTACTCAAATGAACTTTTTAGTGCATTCCAAACGTATATACCACCGCTTCAATATGAACTAAATTTGAATTCTTTTCTCTATTTGAATAAGATCTACAGTAATGATTGTTGTGAAGTCAAAGCCTTTGAATTCGTTTCTCTGTTTTAATAAGATCTACAATCATCATTATTGTCAAGTTAAACCATCGTTTGTGTATTATCTTCACAGCACACCACATGATTAGTCTCGAGTTACATATGAACTATGTGTCCTATATGAACTCGAACTAGATTTTTTGAATCCAATTTATTTTGATTTAAAATCACATTACATTTCTAGCTCTAGCTAGATCTTCATAATCTAAACCATGTCTCATATGTATAATGTGTTTATCACATTATGTATGGTGCCCCGCCCCCTACGCCTACAAGTATTTAGATGTGAGTTGCAAACACCACACATTACCACAAATTCAAATAAAATGTGAGAATGTTCGATATATAGTATTGTTTAGATTGTTCTATATTTAGTTGTAAGCTGCAAATGCCACACATTATCACAAATTCAAATAAAATGTGAGATTGTTTGATGTATAGTATGGTTTAGATTGTTCGGCATTTAGCTGTGAGTTGCAAACGCCATGCATTATCACATTATGGTATAACATGTGCACAGCACGTGTATCACCGCTATATTCAGGCATGCAATGTTTAAAACACTATGATCTCCTATTCAAATATATGAATCCGCTTTCATATCAAATTATGATCTTTGTTAGTCTCTTACACCCACACAATCCTATAACCTTTGTAGCTACCACTAACTTTCTCTCGTGCATGCACACGCCCTCCTCGCCCTCCCCCTCCCTCGGCATTCTATCCACCGGGCACATTCATTTTTTTCTTTAGGTCGTTCTCCCAGAGTCTCCACAACTCCTTTCCGACACACACCGATCGATAAACCTCTCCAGCGATGCCTGTCTACAACATACAAACACGCCTTCAATCTCCTCCTTTATGTGTCCTTGCCTCGTGTCTCTCATACGGTCAGACACACGTGTAAACTCTCGCCCCTCTTTTCATCGCTCTCACAACCGCACACTCCTCCCCCTATCTAGCTAGTAGTTCGGCCTCTCGCACCACCTCCTAGCTCCATTCTCTCTGTCTATCCGTCTCGTTGGGCCTTATTTGCCTCTAACAAATGGAAGTACACCGATCAATCTCTCGCTATACATATAGCTAGCTAGGTCCTTATAACTCGTTTTTACCCACACGTCAATCGATCTACCTCATTAGTTGTGTCTCTCCCTTCCTCCGACAAACAACAATTGATCTACCGATCTAGTTAGGTTTGCTTACCAAACACATGGTTCCCCTTCATCATCCATGGATGCGTCCCGACAGATCTATCACGCACAGGCACACACAGAAACACATCCCCACACTTATTGATAACATTGCAGTTCCACCCTTAGTTTGTCTAGTAGGCCTCTCCCACCATCTTCGAGAAGCAACTCCATCACCCATCCAGCACTCTACCCCTCTCCCTCCCTCCCTCTCTCCTCTCTCTCTCTCCCATTATATCTCCCGTCCTTCAGTTATATATGGATGTCGACCGATATCCCTCAGGACATAGCTGGGTCTCTCCTTCTCAATACATATACGAGTCGTTCTACCTCTATAGTTAGGCCTCTGCCTACCTCTCCCACCGCCCCCTCCCCCCCACACACACCGACACATCGAGCGCTCTAGTTATGTCTCCCTGCCACACACAAACTTGACGTGTGCCCTCTAACGTTTTGGTAGGCCAGTCGCCCTATATCTTTGACTTGTACACACACACAATTTTGATGGCTCTCTTCATAGATCTCGCACCCACCCACTTGATCCTCTCTTCGACTCTATCGATAGCTATGACCCCTCCCTCTCTTCTCGTGGATTGCCCGACCCTCTATATATGATATGGATAGGCCTCCATTTCACACACATTGCATAAAAAATTTTGTTTGAGATGTCATCGACACATATTCCCACAAATAATTCACGAAATCAACCCCCACCCCACCGCCACCCCAAAAAAAACACTCATGAACGTAGTTTGTATCTCTCACACACACCCACATAGGTGGGGAACGTGCACGAAGAGAAGAGGTGCATGCACGGCGCACGTACTCCCGTCTCTTTCCCAACCACACCCGCGCGGGTACACAGTGGAGCTCATTTCTGTATGAAAAAGGCAGCCCATGTGGTAATTTGGCAGGTGTACTGGTTGTCCACTTGGTAGAGGGAGGATCGTCTACCACGGGTGAACAAACAAATTGCGACTTGACGTGTTATGTTAAAAAAAGAGGCAAACCATATGGGGCCTACCTTAGAGGCAATGCTCTATACACTGGAGTACTTTTGATGTGTCCCGTCAACTCGCAGAACAAGGAGAAGCTTGATTAGTACGCCATCTCCCCCGCCCACGGGCGCGGTGGCTCGCAGGATGAGGTGAAGCTTGCTTACTATGCCTTACGCCCGCTCGCTCGCCCATGCGCGCGGTGGCTCGTAGGACGAGGAGAAAAATTTAGTACTCCCTCCGTTTACTCCTCGTCCCTACTACCTTGGTTATAGAGATTATATCATATTGTTTGGAATATATATGTCCTTTAGTAGATTTCAATATGAACTACTAGTACATACTCCAAACACTGATGTATATGGACGTATTTTAGAGTGTAGATTCACTCATTTTGCTCCGTATGTAGCACTCTCCCTCGCCCCTCGACCCTCGCCCACATGGTGGACGTGTAGCAATTCATTCGGTCTTATATAGCCAGAACGATATATACTGCACTACCATTATTGCTCGACTTCCCGAAGAGGCGAAGAGCCAATCGCAAGGTTAATATTTTGGAGATGCCAAACGCAAGGTTATAGGAGAACGAGTAGTAGGTGCCGCTTCATTTATAAATAAAGTTTTTTTCTTCAGTGGCACGTACGCAATATGATAGGTTCATATGGAGAGAAAAGGAAACCGCTCCACTATATACATAGTCAAGACGGGCCAGCCTACACAGTTGCTTGCTGGGGTTGCTCTCTTCACACTCTCTCGCACAAAACGACTGTGGCCACATCTCTAACATCCCGGCAGATCACGTCCACTTGGGGAAGGGGTGGATGCTTAGTGTAGATGCAGTGGCCGTCGCCGACGGTGAAAACCCACTGTCGACACGTCCTGATCAGGGGTCCCCGCCGTTCTATCTCACAAAGCCGGTGAGGTTGCCTTCGTCCCTTGCTCACTACCGCAACGTGGGAAGTTGCCGCCTCCCGCCGCCCTCCTCAAGGTTGAGCTACGTACCTTAGGTACAACTCCCTTTACAGCCGGCTTGCACCACTGCTCCAGCTGCCCACATCACTCCTTGTGGATATTTCTCTACTTCTTTGCCCCGCACATACCTCTACTGGCTTCTACGTACTGTATTTGTGATGAGTTTATGTCTCATCAACTAGTCCCAGTAATCTTATTCTAATCACGCTTGTTCAATTTCTTTGCCACAGGGATGCTCATCTCGATTTTGGTAAAACTGCACAAAATGATTCGATGGTCAAAAGGTTGCAAACTTCATTTATTAGGAAGCTAGAACGTTGCCAACAAATTGAAGCCTGGTCAGGGTTCACGGTTCAAGGGATAGGGACTACATGGATCGTTTTTTTCTTTAGCTGCCTCTGTTCCAAAATAAGTGTCAACTTTAGTAGTAGTACAACTTTGTACTAAAGTTTGCACAAAGTTGAGAAACTTATTTTGGAACAGAGGGAGTACATATTTGCTATGATCTGTCAATCATTGAGATGCAATAGCATGCATGTTAGTCTCCTTTGTATTTGATGAAATGTTGCAACGGGCAACCTTGGACGCAAGATACATGTAACAGAAGCTGGAAGCTTCATAGCATTGTACAAATTTATCTCGCTGATAAATTACAATACGTACTATACTAGTACTTACTCCGCTCCTAAATATAAGTCTTTGTAGAGATTTCACCATGAACCACAAGCGGATGTATATAGATGCATTTTAAGTGTAGATTCATTCATTTTGCTCCGTATGTAGTGGAATCTCTACAAAGACTTATATCTACTAGTAATAGCTAGCCCCCACTACTAGGAATTCTCTATCCTCTCGTTGAGCCACGTCATCAAAATTGTTGTAGCCGTTAGATGAAGTAAATCAGTCCATAATAGCCGTCTGATCTTGACGTTGAGAGGCTCCGCACTAAGCCACATGCAAGCATGCAGAAATACTGTGCCACATGCATGTGAGTGGGTTTTAAATCACATCAACATGTCTGCATGCAAGCATGCACCGGTAGCATGCATGTAAGTGAGCTTTTAAGTCCCATTAACATGTCAAAAAGAAAAATATAATCCCATTATGCAGTAGGAGTTGGCTGATCTTTTTTCCTTACATGGGATGATCTAAATGATGATGGGAGTTTATTTAGTTTGGCTACCACATTTTTCATGCGGTTATAGAGTTTTTTTTTTGTTCTATGAAATCGATAATTTTGCGTAGAGAGATATACCATTGTTCCGTGCCAACGCATGGGGACTCATCTAGTAATATTTAGGAACGGAGGGAGTACTATGTAAAGAGTTAGGTGTCGCGCGGTGATAGTGTGAGGTGGGCCAAGTAATCACTGAGCCTGCGTGTTTTCACTGCTCTTGCACGCCTCCGCTGTAAGAATGGAGAAAATTGTAATCTAGTAGTAGTATACCTCCTTTCGCCGAAAGCGTGGGACCTCCAGTAGTCCTACCACCTCAGTAATAAAGACCAATGAGCCGACAAATCACATAGACCCAGCAGTAAGTTGGACGGACGAAGCAACCATCACTCTTGCGCTAGTGAGAGGTCGCGTCTGCTCTGCCCGGGCAGGAATGCGACACCGATTCTTTGGAGCAGCGCTGACCGTTTCGGGCGGGAAGCATGCGCGGGCGATGGAGGGGCTTTGGGTGGGCCAGGATGGTAAGGAGTGGGCGTGGCACCTGTCCGCATGTCCCTACCGGACACGCCCGAAAACGAGAGGATGCACCGACTCTCGCGGCTAAAATCGTACACTACACAACATCTCTCTGTAGGAGTAGGTCGATCTGTCGCTCTCTCTAACACACACATGGTGTTAAACACGCACATACACACACACACACATGCACGCATGCACCTTGGTCCCGTTGCACCTTCTAACGTGACTTATTACACCTAGACGGAGGGAGTAGTAAGTATACGAGATACGGTGGCACACTGACTTAAGTCGAATACAAGTGCCCAAAATTTGTGTGCATGTTATAATAAGGATTCACTTAAAATAGTATGTGAGCGAACAGAGGGATCAATTGGACAGTGTTCCCGAGCAGTAGCGAGATGTGTCAGGTAAGATACACCGCTAGCGCTTTTAATTTTTCTTATTAATTTGTTTGTTTCACCGTCTGACTGGTGGGACCCAACGTACTACGTGGAGAGAGGTAAGGTGACTAAGGCTGCATTATTTCTGCACCACTGTGGATAGTCTTACCACCAAAGCCACATGACACGATTATGATTGAAATCCCAATGACTCCCACACACACAAGAAAAACATGGCATGCTTGTCACATGAATGCAGGAATGTATAAAAGGTTATTTCCCTCTCGTTGAACATAACGGGAGGGTTGTGTAGCTGGTTAGCCTGTTCGCTCATCAAACTTGAGGTCTCGGGTTCGATAACTGCACTTGAGCATAATTTGTGCCAGGAGGATTCTTTGACTGGTCAAAATGTTTTCTAGGGTTTGCACGCTTCACACACTCTCTCTCCAGTATATATATACACGCTGGAGCCTCAGCGCTTGTAGTTGCTCTCTTCACACCCTCTCGCCCTCTCCCGCTGGAGCCTCAGCGCTTGTAGTTGCTCTCTTCACACTCTCTCGCCCTCTCCAGATCTAAACAAGACTTTGTTGGCCTCTCTCTCCCCTCACTGCTGCTCAAAGAGACGGCAGGATCCGTCCGCCGGGAAGGGAAGGAGGCTTAACGATGTCGCCGTCGACGAGGGACTACCGGCGCAGCTGTTCACTTTCCACCGAGCGGCGGCGCGGGAGGGCCTCTGACCCCTTCTTCTTCTCCGCCGTCCCATCGCCCACCGAACCACGCCCCAAGAACCTTAAGGTATAATTTACTTACTCCACATGCATTGCTCTAGCTGCATGTATACCATGAATTAGGGTATGGTTCAAAGAGGAAAGGAGTGGGGGAAAGTAGTGGTAAAAGTTATATATAGCATGAATCTAGGACGTGGTTCAAAGAGGAAACGAAGGGGGAAAGTTGTATAGCATTAATATAGGACGTGGTTCAAAGAGGAAAGGAATGGGGGAAAGTAGTGGGGAAAGTTGTATCACATAAATCTAGGACGTGGTTCAAAGAGGAAATTAAGGGGCGAAAGTACTAGTTCAAAAAGTAAAGGAAGGGACAAGGCTGTAGAGTTTGAGCATGACTAGATTTGCTGCGCTCACATAGGGAAAGGCGTCTAAAGATAACAAAACTGGGACCAACACAAATATGCTCCTTGGTTGTTTGTTCTTTGTTGCAACAGACTATGCATGACCACAGTACATCGATAGATGCACATGGTGCTGGTGCGTCCACTGTCCCGTGCAACTCATTAGTTTTTGTTAATCTAAGGCCCTGTTTGGTTAAAAACTCCCTAGTCCCTACCTGCTGGGTTCCAGGGACTAAACATGGACTAGAGGTTATTAAATGACATGCTAAAAGACCTTGTTACCCCTAGTAATGAACTAATAGAGACAAGGTGTGATGCATGGCAGGGGCAACTATTCGAAAAAGTCCCAAAAAGACTCCCTCGGGGTCTTCTTTCTTTAGTCCCAAATGCCCACTTTTAGTCCCTAAAAGTCCCTCCTCTTTGGTTTAGATGGGACTGACACGGAGTTTTTTTAGTCCCTACACTAAAATGTCCCTGTAAACAAACACCCTCTAATAATGCCGCTGGAAAATTGATGCAATGCCATAGTTAAAAGCAAATTACATGTTTAACGAATTTTATTGTTAATATAATCTCTATGTTAATATTAATCAATGCCACCGTTTGAGAAATGCTACTGTCTTGCTTTCTTTCCCATTTAGATAAGGTAGATGCTTCTTTTTGTTGGCTGTTGTGTCATCCACCATTATTGACCACTAATTGTTTACTTTGCACCTCTGTGTAAACATGGTTATCTGCTTCACCTCGTTGCCATTGTGACCTTTTGTTGCACTGCACAAAACACTTCTGTTTTAAGAGTGTTTTGTGCAGTTCAACCAAAATGTCACACCGACAATGTTGCTTGATTGCTTGATCTTAGTGGAACTGCATAAGAGGAGATCTTACTTCCTCTCCGTTAAGGCGAATTTGGTTCAGATCTTCTTCTTGTGAGTTGTTTGAATTCCGCATCATGATAGGTCAGTACTAGCCTTCTATCACATGATTCTGCAGTGTGCATTCATATGTTGTGCTACTTGTACGATAATGTTGCTTGATTTTAGTGAACTGCACAAATGGAGACAAGACTTCCAATCTGTATGTGCACCATAATATCCCATTGAGGTAAGATAAGGATATTTCACAACTACTGGCCTGTATTTTGTCACTTTCATTAGAAAATTAAGTTTAGTAATATACTTGTGCTTCCTAATTGACATGCCAAATCTTATATTGAAGGCGAAGCTTGTTTGTTATTGAACTAAGTGATGAAGGGGAAGAACAAGGGGAAGAAAAACAAAAATCAACTCCCGGTGCTGTAATGAAGCACTGGAACTGTGATGACACAAGTAATGATATAGTTTTGCATCTTCATTTTTTGCTATGGATGGAACGAGCAATTGTTTTGCCACTGATTTGATGCCACTCTTAATGTAATATGTAATTATCTCTACTTTTGCAAACAGGGATCTTCTTTGAAGATACCATATATTTTAGTGGAACTGCACAAGAAGATGTTGGAAACATTAAACTAATCGAGGAGTATATAGTAAGCATGGCCACCACCATAGATAGCAACAGATGGTTACGGAGAATTGCTTCATCTGTATGCTCTACACAATAAGCCTCCTGACAAAGGTTGGTACTCGCTCACTGATTTTGTCCATATGATTGAGCTTTGTCATCTCTATTGGTGTTGTGCTACTGTTTAGATACTATCATGAAAAAGTGGTATTGTCCTTGAGAAGTGCTTCATCTGTGATGTTTTAAATATTTCCTTTCCTTTTTTTCAAGCAAACAGTGATGCTAGCATTTAGTAGTCATCTTGTCTTTGCACAACAGGATCATCTTCCTCTGATGAAGAATATGGAGTACATGAAGTGACTAGTTCCGATTATGCTAGGATGAAGAAGCCATGTCTGTCTTATCATCAGAAGGAGCAGTTGAAGGATGGTTACATTACTCCCACAAGACCAAACTAACTTCAGCTCAGAAGGACTGACAAAATCTCCAATTTCTTGCTGTGACAAATGTTCGAACTGATGGCAAACCCTGCCCATTCCACAATCGTAGGCATTTGATATTTTGGAATGGGACAACCTTGTCAAATTTTGCTGATTGATTTTAGCAAGACATGTGTTTGATATTTTCGAATGGGACGCCCTTTGCTGTCAGCAGCGTCGATCAATTTTTTCTTTATTCTTTAGTTGTAAAGTAAATATTGCCTCTGACATGTGAGTTGCTGAGATGCATAATCATCGATTGTTTTGAATGTTCTCTATGAATTGCCAGGCCTGTGTGTTTGATTGCAATGTACAGAAACGCTAAAAAGCTGCTCAAACTCTTTGTACTCCTTTTGTTCCTTTTTACTTCGCACATTGTGAAAGTGCATACTTTTTGTATAAGATTGGTCAAAGTAGAGATACTTTGACTGCAGACAAAACTTGTATGCAGACTAGAAAGGACCGGAGGGAGTACATGTGAAACTGCTGCAAAGGAGGTGATCACCCTGGGAATAATGCTAGTACGTATTGTTTTGCATGTTCATCCAATGCCATTGATACAGGAATTCGATCTAATCGAAATAAATTCATTCATACACGATCGGATTTCATATAAACATGCCAAATTTCATTACATTTCATACATTCTTCAACTAAAAAGGGGTGCGCTGGAGGTATAATTAATTAACTGAAGCTACCCACCTGTGTCTCTCTGAGCCGAACAGAAGCTCCAGTGACTTAACTGCAGGTGCAGTTGCGTAACTGACATGTGGCCTATTGGGCCCACGTGTCAGTCAGCCAACTGCACCAGCAGTTAAGTAGAAGCAGTGTTATTCTCCAGCAGAACTCCCCGACTCCACGTCGCCGCCAAGAAGCTAACCGGCCATCAATGGTCAACCCGCCTAGCTTGGCTTCAATAGGAGGGTAGCAGTGGTGGCCTTACTTGGACCCGAGCGGCGGCGACCTACCATGTTCTACTCTTCCTCGTTTTTTGTGTGGCGCGGCCTCGTTGGCAGCGGGGCGGGGCCTCGGCGGAGCCGGCGATGTCCTCTGTCTCGTTTCCGGCGGGCGGCACCTCAGCGGAGCGGTGGAAATTGTCGCGACCGGTTTTCCGGGTATTAATTTCCAGAAAATGGCCGTTGTGCTCACCAGCCCCAGGATTACTGTTAGCTAATGAGGCACCAACTTGATACAGAAATTCCAAGCAAAAATAGAAAATGTGTAGTGCAAGACCATTGTGGCCTATGAGTACATCAAATGGTTTCTAGTTGTTGAGGGCGGAAGCGGTTTGTGGATCACCACGGTCTATGGGACTCCATTTCCCACATGAACAGCTGACCAGGTTAACTCCTATCTTTGTGAGGCTGCTATCACCGTTGCTTAGGTCCCGAGGCTGTCATCGCCATGCTCCTCTCCAAGCAAGCAATCTGGCCAAGACAATAGCCAGGGACAAGCCAGTGAGTACTTTGAATGTACTCGCAAACATTAAGAACACAAGTATAATATAATTGATCAACATACACTGAAATATTCTATGATCACATTGTCAGTCATAAATAAAATCTTCATGCATGCAAGCAGGTTATTTATATGCAACCGGAATATGCAATGACAGAATAGAAATAAAATGCACCGATCGGATGTCTGAAGCGACGTCTCGAAAGGATAGTAAAAGTGAGCATGCCTCAGTCGGGCGTCTTAGCGACACAATGTAAAGGGCTTATAAGGTAAATAAATAGCAAGCATGCCACAGTCGGGCGTCTGAGCGACACCACATAAAGGGCTTATAAGGTAAATAAATAACAAGCATGCCACAGTCGGGCGTCTCAGCGACACCACATAAAGGGCTTATAAGGTAAATAAATAACAAGCATGCCACAGTCGGGCGTCTCAGCGACACCACATAAAGGGCTTGTAAGTAAATGAAATAACAAACCTGCCACAGTCGGGCGTCTGAGCGACGCCACATAAAGGGCTTATATATATAACCATAATCATAGTGAATATCCAGGAGGTGGTACCGTCCCAGGGATACTCATTATTTCAAACAGTGCAAACGGTTAGTCCATAATGATAATAATCATAACCATCATATATCACAAGTCATAATCAATATTCGGGTTTAGTAGTTTTTCCTCCGAAGACCGACACTAAGACCGACACTTGACCCATCCCAGACTGTAGTCCTTAACCACGGACACGGCTATTCGAATAGGTTTAATATCTCTGCAGAGGGTGTACTCTTTACCCACGAGTAACGGATTTCTTTAGTTCATCGGAACTAATTCCGTCTACGGTCTTTTAGTTGAAAACACGCCTGACTTGCACACACCAGCTTAACTTTACTCGTGTCTGGAATCACCCATGACACCTGTTAAGCAAAACTCTAAGTGGGGAGGCTACAACCTCGTGTAGCACGGGATCAAATTTCTATCGCGCGCTCTAAGGGGTGC
Organism: Triticum aestivum; assembly: GCF_018294505.1. Classification (NCBI taxonomy): domain Eukaryota; kingdom Viridiplantae; phylum Streptophyta; class Magnoliopsida; order Poales; family Poaceae; genus Triticum; species Triticum aestivum. The sequence goes on along the minus strand of NC_057800.1, from coordinate 204,020,987 downwards.
CCCCCTCTCGGTCCCAACCAGAAACACCCATGCCCCCGGACCAGGTGGCATGCCTACTGGCTACAACCGGTATCTTCCACCATGGCCTCTTTGTACGGTGTGTGCTTGAAAGGGGTTGACGACTTACTGAACCGTACCCTACCCGCGGTAGGGACAAGTGGTAGTACAAAACAAGTATGGGGGTTACTGGAACCGGACTCGATCTACGGTCGACTCAGGAGGTTTTTGAATTCCCTGCATGACATGTATAACAAATATATTTCAACCAACAGAATGACCACCCATTATACCTTACTATGCCATACCGGACATAACCGTCCCGATGGAGACCGGCGAAAAGCTCACGCCTACCCAAGGCAGAGGCTTTCCCGGGTTCCTTTCCGGCATGAATGCAAGGCACATGAGGATGATTACCATCACATGTATATTCATTTCCAACAGCAAGGAAATCACTAATATGCATCCATGCAAATGACCATATCACATGAAATAACAAGTTCTCCGAAATAAGGTGGTGTTATAAACGTGTCTACTAACACACCAAAAATATTATTCTGGGGTTCAGAATGCTTGCCTTCAAGGTGTGGAGAGGTGGGGGTGCTCTCCAAAACTTTTGAAAGTTTTCTTCCTCTCTCCAAAATCCTATTTACAATAAGTTTGAATTAACACACAATTTCAAAACAGCACAAAAAACTTGTTTGAAAATTTTCGAAGAAATATGATAAAAAACTAGACAAAAATTTAAAGAGGACGGAAAAAGAATCAATCAAAAATCATTTTCTGTTTAAAAGTTATAAGAGTTTTAATCTAGGGACTCATCTGTAATGAAACAGAAAGTTCCCAGGGGCTAACTTATAAAAACAGAAAATGCTTCGATTGAGAGTACGCCGGCCCAGAGGGGAGACGCATTTTGGCAGAAGACGTTTTCAGAAAACGGTTCGTTTAAAAGATCAGAGAGGCTGACAGGCGGGCCCCGCCCATCAGGTTTGAAATTTCAAAAGAGGCGGCAGAGCTCGACGGTGCCTGAGAGCCGGAGTGGTCGCCGGCGGCGATCCACGGCGAGGCAGGGTGATCGGGGGTTACCTTCGTGATCAATGCACCTTTCCGCGTCTGTGGGTGGTGGTGGTGGTCGCCGGCGAGCACTGTGTCGACGGCGGCCCTGGCTTCGGCGGACGGCGGTTCGGGCAGTCGTGGATCTCGCCGGAGGGAGCTGCGGTGTTCAAATTGAAGTGGGGGTTAGCCTACTGGAGGTGGTACGAGGCTACGGGCAAGAGCAGGGCGGCGGAGGAGTTCCCACCAAAGAGAATGTTGCCAGAGCCCGAGGCGAACGGAGGTGGCCGGAGTCGAAGAAGAAAGGCCCCTCGAGGCTCTCCCAGTGACTAGGCGGGGTCTAGTGAGGTGGTGGAGTTGTGCGGGGGCGAGAGCAAGCTCGGGGGTGCTATTTATAGCCGGCCCGAGGCGGTTGCCGTGAACGGATAAGTCCGGCGGGTGATTACGGCGGCGCTGTGGTGGGACGGTCGGCTTAGGAGCTTGAGCATCGCCTAGGTGGAGCAGTGGTGCCATTATAGGGTCCAACTCAGCACGGGAGGGAGGGTTACGGCCTTCCCTTGACGGAACGACAGCACGGCCCGTTGGCGGTAGAGAACGTGCTCTGCGCGTGCCAGGCCACGGCGACGGTGCTGCATGCGTGCGCTGGCAAGGAGATGGCCACGCGGAGCTACCAGGAGGGTTGGGCGGCGCCGAACGACGTTCTGCCGCGGTGTTGCCCCCTGTCGGCCGTTACGGTGGTTCTGCCGCCGCAAAGCACGCCGGCGCAGGCGGGCCAGGGCGCCACCGACGCCAGGAAGGCGCCAAGCGCGCGTGTGAAGCTCCGGACAAGAGGGAGGGGCTGCGAGCATCGAGCCAAATGCACAGTGGGCATGTGACTGATGTTCTGTCGGGGAAACGACAGTGAAACTCTGAATTTTTCTGAAAATGCAGGGAAACAGTGCCGGCCAGGTGTTCGACAGAATGATTTTGGCATGTGGAGAACTTTCCTTGATCTGAATTTTGGTGGGGTGGCCTCTCATTGCACCTGGAGGCTGCCTGAATTTTGGTAGAATTTTTGGAGAAGAGAAGATATGAATTTCACCAAATTTGACAAATCTGGCCCAAACTTGCAGAGGATGAAACTTGAAAATTTTAAAAAGAAGAAGAGTGGATCTTGATGGTTCTAGGTTGTGGGTGCTAAGGACTATCCAGAGGAGTTGGTTTGAGATCAAAACTCAAAGGAAATCAGGTACTTGCTTTGCAAATCACCTAGGCTTAAAATAATTGACAGAATTGTTTTGGGGAATAGAATAAATGAAATAAAATCCAAAAATGGGTTGGACTTGTTGGAACAGAATGAAAATGAGGTTGATTCACTCAAAAACTTCAAATAACATCATTGGGTTTTTGCATAAAGTTGAATCATAAGCTACTACCAACATCCCATAATTTTGGTGGAGGCTAGAAAGAAATATTTAAATTAGTTGTAGTGAAAAATTGCACTCTGGACCAGAGAAGAAAATTGGGGGAAGAGCTCAAAATATTTCATGAATAAAAGATATTTTTGTATAAAAGTGATTTGAAAACATCACATGACATCCCCAAATTTTGGTTGGAATTTTAAGTGAATTTATCAAATGGTTGTAGTTCAAATATGGCCATATAACCTTGGAAAACCATTTTTCAAGAAAATAAAGATCAAGCAAATTAATTATGTAATTTGTTCTACTAATAAAAGAAAAGTTTTTCTTGAGAGGTTAAACAAGTCCAAAAACATATTTGAAAAGTTTTCATTTTGGGGGAAAACCTCCATAATAACAAGGGAGAAAAAGGTTCAAAAATAAAAAGGGAGCCCAGAAAATAAAAGTTTAATTTCCTGGCAAAATTTTAATTTATTAAAACAAGGTCAAAATTTTGGGGTGTCACAACACTACCCCCCCTTAAGAAAAATCTCGTCCTCGAGATTTGGTAAGGGTTGTTTTTTTTGAAAATATCTTCCTTGTTAGTTGGAACCAAAAATCTTACTCATAGCACAAACTTTGTGTGGCCGGGGTTGGTTTTTGGTACGCTCAAAGTAAAATGCAACCGTTCACCGACGTACACAAGCATGGTAAAAAAATCGAGGCGCTCAAGCAAACATCATTCAATCATGGTGACACACAAATACAGGGCGTGGCCGTACTAAGGCTCGGTACTAATCGAGTAAATTAGTCTACCTCGTTCATATCCAAGCGGGCGTGCCTTGTGGATGTCGAGGCTTCTCCATGGGTCTCACCGTCGGAATTAGCTGGAGTGGGTTGAGGGGCTGCAAGCTCGGGGTAGCGATGATGACCATCTCGGGGATTGTTGGCCACAACCCCGTTGGAGTGTGCTCCCAAGAGGAGACGAAGCACTTCTGGGGTCATCGAAGCACCTTAGCCGACGACTGGGGCAGATCTCAGGGACTCGATCGGGTGTCCAAACAGCACGACTGGGTTGTCAGCGTTGGGCTCGTTCTCTTCTCCCGCCGGGGCTCGACGAACCAGCTCTCCACAAGCTGCGATTAGATCAATGGTGATTTGATCGAATAGTTCCTCTAGTGCACCTACATAGCGCACTAGATGCAACAATGCAGGATCTGTCTCGTGATCTCCGTTGGCAATTTGGGGTGGTCTACCATACCCTTCACGTCCGGGGTAGTAGTGGAACGAGCGACAGTTAACTCTGGGCGACAAGTGCCAGAGATGAACTATAGCTTCTCGAGCAGCTAGTTGGATGGCTTGAGGCTCAAAGGAAGTTGTCCTTCCGGTGAACCTGTAGGGGCGCTCGGGCGCTAGACCCCTACCGTAGATGTGTACAGTGGCCCAGAATTGTCGGCTCTCACTGCTCATGGGTCCTTGGTACACAACATATTTCGGGGGCTCTTCTAACGCATAGGCACGACGGGTGAGGTTTGCGTGTACGGTCACAAAGCCTCCAAGGTTGGTTGCTGTGGTCTCATTGTGGACGATGGGTCCTGGCATTTTAGCTCGGTTTGGGTAGAGGCTGTGTTATGTTGGGTTGAGGCTAGCGTGCCCTTTTATAGAAAAGGGAACGGAGTCTTCCTTCCGCACACTTGCGAATGAGATGCCTTGGGTGCTAATCACTGGTGCGTGATCGATAGGCTAGGTTGATAGGTTGGGCACCGACTGCCAAAATGTGTCGGGTCACTGTGTGGCTATCTTGCATGAGAAGCTTGGCTGGGGTTTGGTTAAGGTCTAGTGGGTTGGTTAACCAAGGTTTTTCGACCTGGCTAAGATAGGATTAGCCAATGGTCAGCCTGGCTCTGATACCAAGTCTGTCGCGACCGGTTTTCCGGGTATTAATTTCCAGAAAATGGCCGTTGTGCTCACCAGCCCCAGGATTACTGTTAGCTAATGAGGCACCGACTTGATACAGAAATTCCAAGCAAAAATACAAAATGTGTAGTACAAGACCATTGTGGCCTATGAGTACATCAAATGGTTTCTAGTGGTTGTGGGCGGAAGCGGTTTGTGGATCACCACGGTCTATGGGACTCCATTTCCCACAGGAACAGCTGACCAGGTTAACTCCTATCTTCGCGAGGCTGCTATCACCGTTGCTTAGGTCCCGAGGCTGTCATCGCCACGCTCCTCTCCAAGCAAGCAATCTGGCCAAGACAATAGCCAGGGACAAGCCAGTGAGTACTTTGAATGTACTCGCAAACATTAAGAACACAGGTATAATATAATTGATCAAAATACACTGAAATATTCTATGATCACATCGTTAGTCATAAATAAAATCTTGATGCATGCAAGCAAGTTATTTATATGCAGCCGGAATATGCAATGACAGAATAGAAATAAAATGCACCGATCGGATGTCTGAAGCGACGTCTCGAAAGGATAGTAAAAGTGAGCATGCCTCAGTCGGGCGTCTTAGCGACACCACGTAAAGGGCTTATAAGGTAAATAAATATCAAGCATGCCACAGTCGGGCGTTTGAGCGACACCACATAAAGGGCTTATAAGGTAAATAAATAACAAGCATGCCACAGTCGGGCGTCTCATCGACACCACATAAAGGGCTTATAAGGTAAATAAATAACAAGCATGCCACAGTCGGGCGTCTCAGCGACACCACATAAAGGGCTTGTAAGTAAATGAAATAATGAACCTGCCACAGTTGGGCGTCTGAGCGACGCCACATAAAGGGCTTATATATATAAACATAATCATAGTGAATATCCAGGAGGTGGTACCGTCCCAGGGATATTCATTATTTCAAACAGTGCAAATGGTTAGTCCATAATGATAATAATCATAACCATCATATATCACAAGTCATAATCAATATTCGGGTTTAGTAGTTTCTCCTTCGAAGACCGACACTAAGACCGACACTTGACCCATCCCAGACTATAGTCCTTAACCATGGACACGGCTATTCGAATAGGTTTAATATCTCTGAAGAGGGTGTACTCTTTACCCACAAGTAACGGATTTCTTTAGTTCATCGGAACTAATTCCGTCTACGGTCTTTTAGTTGGAAACACGCCTGACTTGCACACACCAGCTTAACTTTACTCGTGTCTGGAATCACCCATGACACCTGTTAAGCAAAACTCTAAGTGGGGAGGCTACAACCTCGTGTAGCATGGGATCAAATTTCTATCGCGCACTCTAAGGGGTGCCCCCCTCTCGGTCCCAACCGGAAACACCCATGCCCCCGAAGCAGGTGGCATGCCTACTGGCTACAACTGGTATCTTCCACCATGGCCTCTCTGTACGGTGTGTGCTTGAAAGGGGTTGACGACTTACTGAATCGTACCCTACCTGCGGCAGGGACAAGTGGTAGTACAAAACAAGTATGGGGGTTACTGGAACCAGACTCGATCTACGGTCGACTCAGGAGGTTTATGAATTCCCTGCATGACATGTATAACAAATATATTTCAACCAACAGAATCACCACCCATTATACCTTAGTATGCCATACCGGACATAACCGTCCCGACGGAGACCGGCGACAAGCTCACGCCTACCCAAGGCAGAGGCTTTCCCGGGTTCCTTTCCGACATGCATGCAAGGCACATGAGGATGATTACCATCACATGTATATTCATTTCCAACAGCAAGGAAATCACTAATATGCATCCATGCAAATGACCATATCACATGAAATAACAAGTTCTCCGAAATAAGGTGGTGTTATAAACGTGTCAACTAACACACCAAAAAATATTATTCCGGGGTTCAGAATGCTTGCCTTCAAGGTGTGGAGAGGTGGGGGTGCTCTCCAAAACTTTTGGAAGTTTTCTTCCTCTCTCCAAAATCCTATTTTCAATAAGTTTGAATTAACACACAATTTCAAAACAGCACAAAAAAGTTGTTTGAAAATTTTCAAATAAATATGATAAAAAACTAGACAAAAATTTAAAGAGGACAGAAAAGAGTCAATCAAAAATCATTTTCTGTTTAAAAGTTATAAGAGTTTTAATCTAGGGACTCATCTGTAATGAAACAGAAAGTTCCCAGGGGCTAACTTATAAAAACAGAAAACGCTTCGATTGAGAGTAGCCGGCCCAGAGGGGAGACGCATTTTGGCAGAAGACGTTTTCAGAAAACGGTTCGTTTAAAAGATCAGAGAGGCTGACAGGCGGGTCCCGCCCGTCAGGTTTGAAATTTCAAAAGAGGCGGCAGTGCTCGACGGTGCCTGAGAGCCGAGGTGGTCGCCGGCGGCGATCCACGGCGAGGCAGGGTGATCGGGGGTTACCTTCGTGATTAGTGCACCTTTCCGCGTTTGTGGGTGGTTGTGGTGGTCGCCGGCGAGCAATGTGTCGACGGTGGCCCTTGCTCCGGCGGACGGCGGTTCGGGCAGTCGTGGATCTCGCTGGAGGGAGCTGCGGTGTTCAAATTGAAGTGGGGGTTAGCCTACTGGAGGTGGTACGGGGCTACGGGCAAGAGCAGGGCAGCGGAGGAGTTCTCACCAAAGAGAATGTTGCCGGAGCCCGAGGCGGACGGAGGTGGCCGGAGTCGAAGAAGAAAGGCCCCTCGAGGCTCTCCCAGTGGCTAGGCGGGGTCTAGTGAGGTGGTGGAGTTGTGCGGGGGCGAGAGCAAGCTCGGGGGTGCTATTTATAGCCGGCCCGAGGCGGTTGCCGTGAACGGATAAGTCTGGCGGGTGATTACGGTGGCGCTGTGGCAGGACGGTCGGCTTAGGAGCTTGAGCATCGCCTAGGTGGAGCAGTGGTGCCATTACAGGGTCCAACTCAGCACGGGAGGGAGGGTTACGACCTGCCCTCGACGGAACGGCAGCACGGCCCGTTGGCGGCAGAGAACGCGCTCTGCGCGTGCCAGGCCACGGCGACGGTGCTGCATGCGTGCACTGGCAAGGAGATGGCCACGCGGAGCTACCAGGAGGGTTGGGCGGCGCCGAACGGCATTCTGCCGCGGTGTTGCCCCCTGTCGGCCGTTACGGTGGTTCTGCCGCCGCAAAGCACGCCGGCGCAGGCGGGCCAGGGCGCGTGTGAAGCTCCGGACAAGAGGGAGGGGCTGCGAGCATCGAGCCAAATGCACAGTGGGCATGTGACTGAAGTTCTGTCGGGGAAACGACACTGAAACTCTGAATTTTTCTGAAAATGCAGGGAAACAGTGCCGGCCAGGTGTTCGACAGAATGATTTTGGCATGTGGAGAACTTTCCTTGATCTGAATTTTGGTGGGGTGGCCTCTCATTGCACCTGGAGGCTGCCTGAATTTTGGTAGAATTTTTGGAGAAGAGAAGATATGAATTTCACCAAATTTGACAAATCTGGTCCAAACTTGCAGAGGCTGAAACTTGAAAATTTTAAAAAGTAGAAGAGTGGATCTTGATGGTTCTAGGTTGTGGGTGCTAAGGACTATCCAGAGCAGTTGGTTTGAGATCAAAACTCAAAGGAAATCAGGTACTTGCTTTGCAAATCACCTAGGCTTAAAATAATTGACAGAATTGTTTTGGGGAATAGAATAAATGAAATAAAATCCAAAAATGGGTTGGACTTGTTGGAACAGAATGAAAATGAGGTTGATTCACTCAAACACTTCAAATAACATCATTGGGTTTTTGCATAAAGTTGAATCATAAGCTACTACCAACATCCCATAATTTTGGTGGAGGCTAGAAAGAAATATTTAAATTAGTTGTAGTGAAAAATTGCACTCTAGACCAGAGAAGAAAATTGGGTGCAGAGCTCAAAATATTTCATGAATAAAAGATATTTTTGTATAAAAGTGATTTAAAAACATCACATGGCATCTCCAAATTTTGGTTGGAATTTTAAGTGAATTTATCAAATGGTTGTAGTTCAAATATGGCCATATAACCTTGGAAAACCATTTTTCAAGAAAATAAAGATCAAGCAAATTAATTATGTAATTTGTTCTACTAATAAAAGAAAAGTTTTTCTTGAAAGGTTAAACAAGTCCAAAAACATATTTGAAAAGTTTTCATTTTGGGGGAAAACTCCATAATAACAAGGGAGAAAAAGGTTCAAAAATAAAAAGGGAGCCGAGAAAATAAAAGTTTTAATTTCCTGGCAAAATTTTAATTTATTAAAACAAGGTCAAAATTTTGGGGTGTCACAGAAATGCTCCCCCGCATTGCCGGCAGGGTGGGGCCTCGGCTGAGCCCGCGATGTCCTCTGCCTCGTTGTTGGCGGGGCGGGGCCTCGGCGGAGCCGACGGTGTCCTCTACCTCGTTGTTGGTGCCACGGGGCCTCGGCGGAGCAGGGCCTCGTCGACGCCAGTGGAGCGGGGACTCGTCAGAGCCGGCATTGTCCTCTGCCTCGTCCTCGGTCTCGCCAAACAGCGCCTCGCCCGCTTCATCGCCCTCTTTGCTAGCCTCTTTGTAGGCGGCCGCAGCCTCCGCCACCCGCATGCGGTACCGCCAGCGCTCGAGGCGGCCCTTGCGGGTGGAGCGGTACGAGTCGAGCAGCGCCTCCTGCTCCACCTACTCCGTGGTGATCTGCTCCTCCGCCTGCAGGTGCTCCTGGAGGAGATGGTGGTTGTAGGCGGCGTCAGCATGCGCCTCCCGGAACTGCTCCTGACGCATCTGCCTCACACTGTCCATATATTGGGCACGGGCCTCGCCGATGGTCATGGTGCAATGCACCATCGAGGATGGCACGGAGGAGGGGGTTGGCGCCGAATCGTCGACTACCATTTTCTCCATTGGGACGTCGTCGTCCTCCGGCTGCCTGCCGGCCAGCCAGGCGGCAGCAATGGCTGCCATCTCATTATGGTCCATCGTCCGCCCATCCCGAAGAGCGCTGGAGCGCGAGGAAGCCATGGTGGGTAGTAGTGGTGTGGACAGGAGAAAGGGAACGGACGCGGATGACTGCTGCTATGGCTGGCGCAGCAGTTTATATAGCAATGGTGGGCGGGCGGAGGGACGGACGTGTGGCGCCGGAGTAGCCGCCTCGGCAACCGCGTATTATTAATGTGGGCATTAGATGGATGGACGGACGACACTTGTGTCATTTGAAGGCGGAGCGATCGCCTGCATCGGGAAGCGGGGTGGGCGGCGCTGACTGTTTCGGGCGGAAAGTGCGCGCGTGCGAGGAGATGACTTTACTTGGAGAGGATGACAATGGCAAGGTCAAGTTGTTATTCTCGACCCCGCTGGGCTGCAAATCTTTCCTAGGAGGGATGCATTAGGCTTAACAAGAAAATGGGCTTTAAGAAATAATAAATGGGATGCAATTATAAAAACTGGGCAGTAACTATAAAAAATGCACCAAACATGTGATTACTTTATAAAATATTATTTTTGGATATTGAAAATTTTGATTTCATTAATTGTTGCGAGCGCAATGTTTCGTTGGATTTTTACGTAATATAAATTTCTATTGAAATTGTATTTAATCTGACTAGAAATTTTGGGATAAAAATATTTCGGATCCCATCAAAATGTGGGAAATTTTATTGAATTCTGTTTTGAACGGTTGGTTGAAATGGGCTGTACTTTTAACAAACTGTAAATGGGCTGTAGTAAATTCCATTAGAATTAAAAAATGGCTATACATTCTTACAAATCTCAAATGGGTTATAAGTTCTCTGCCACACACTTCTGGCCTTACTAAGTTGACGTGTCCCCTAAAAAAACAGAGTTGACGCGTATGCAAGGCTTTGTCAACTTATAGTCACACGGTTCTAGCAGCAGTGGCCGTTGGATGTCCATCCAACGGATGTCGTGCTTCTTCTTCAATCTCAGATATTCTTGCTTCACAAGCCCAAAAATGATTCCTCCCTCTGTAATCTAGGGCGCACCATTTTGGAAGCTGACCTGTGGGCCTTCTAAGTTGACGTACCAAGGGCTTTGTCAACTTAGTCAATATAAACGATTCTAGCTCCAGTGACCGTACGATGTCCATCCAACGGCCGTAGTGCTTATTCAAGCTCTGGTCTTCTTGCTCTAGCCGCCCAAAGCAGCGCTAGTCGTGCTGCCTGCTCCTGCCTCCCGTGGCCGACTGTGCTGCCGCGGAGGCCTCACTGCCCCCTACTATTCCCACCACTGGCCAGGCCCTGCGGCGACGGCAGCCTCACACCGCAGCCGAACGCGTGAACCCTCATACTCCTCTCCGCGTGGGCATCCACTTCCGTGACTTCACCGGCTCCGCGTCATCCCCTTCCTAGGCCTCGCCGTCGTCCACCGCCCTGGTGCTCTCGGCGCGGCGTGGTCAACGTGGTCAAGGAATGACTTCCATCGGACATGGACTGTACATGGAGAGGCTGACAGCTGGGTCCATGGCGGCAGCAAGGAAGTGCCTCCTTATTACACGGAAAATAATGATTCCTCCACCTGACAGCAGGGACCCACCGGACGGGCCACCAGTATTTTGCGAAAAAAATCGTTTCCCCCTGACTGCTGGGACCCAGCGAACGGGCCACCATATATCGTGAAAAAACGTTCCCCCCGCTGTCAGCTCGGACCCACCGGAAGTGCCTCCTTATTACGCACAAAAAAATGAATACTCCCCCGGCTAGCTGGGACCCACCTTGCTCGGAGGCTGACTTGTGGGCCTACTAAGTTGACGAGGATGAAGGGCTTTGTCAAGTTAGTCAATAAGAACGGTTCTAGCTCCAGTGACCGTACGATGTCCATCCAACGGCCATAGTGCTTCTTCAACCTCTGGTCTTCTTGCTCCAGCCGCCCAAAGCAGTGCTGGTCGTGCCGCATGCTCCTGCCACCCATGGCCGGCTGTGCTGCCGCAGAAGCCTCACCGCCCCCTACTATTCCCACCGCTGGCCAGGCCCTGCGGCGACGGCAGCCTCACACCGCAGCCGAACGAGTGAACCCTCATACTCCTCTCCGCCTAGGCATCCACTGCCACGTCTTCACCGGCTCCGCGTCATCCCCTTCCTAGGCCTCGCCATCGTCCACCGCCCTGGTGCTCTCGGCGTGGCGTGGTCAACGTGGTCAAGGAACGACTTCCATCGGACGTAGACTGTACATGGAGAGGCTGCCAGCTGGGTCCACGACGGCAGCAAGGAAGTGCCTCCTTATTACACGCAAAATAATGATTCCTCCACCTGACAGTAGGGACCCACCGGACGGGCCACCGGTATTTTGCAAAAAAAAATCATTACCCCCTGACTGCTGGGACCCACCGGATAGGCCACCGTAATTCGCGAAAAAACGTTCCCTCCGCTGTCAGCTCGGACCCACCGGAAGTGCCTCCTTATTACGCACAAAAAAATGAATACTCCCCCGGCTAGCTGGGACCCACCTTGCTGGGAGGCTGACTTGTGGGCCTACTAAGTTGACGGGGACGAAGGGCTTTGTCAACTTAGTCAATATGAACGGTTCTAGCTCAAGTGGCCGTATGATGTCCATCCAATGGCGTAGTGCTTCTTCAACCTCTGGTCTTCTTGCTCCAGCCGCCCAAAGCAGCGCCAGTCGTGCCGCATGCTCCTGCCTCCCGTGGCCGGCTGTGCTGCTGCAGAGGCCTCAACGCCCCCTACTATTCCCACCGCTGGCTAGGCCCTGCGGCGACGACAGCCTCACATGACAGCCGAACCAGTGAACCCTCGTAGTCCTCTCCGCGCGGGCTTCCACTGCCGCGTCGTCCCCTTCCTAGGCCTCGCCATTGTCCACCACCGTGGTGCTCTCCGCGCGGCGTGTTCAATGTGGTCAAGGAACGGCTTCCATTGGAAGAGTACTGTACGTGGAGAGGCTGATAGCTGGGTCCATGGCCACAGTCCAGTTTTTTCGTGATTTGCCAAGTAAGTCGCTTTGTCAGGCCTGTTGGGCTACAAATCTTTCAAGATGAGGAGAGCTTTCATTCGACTGGCCGAGAAAATGGCACATCAGTAATGAGAAATGGGTTGTACATTTTTAAAACACATCAAACCGGCAATTAGTTTCAAATATCTTTTTTTTTCATTTCAAGATTTTAAATTACATTAATTTTTATGCGTGGAGAATTTGTTGGATTTTATATTGATATACATTTATTTTTAAAATCAGTTTGAATGTGAGTCGAAATTTCAGGATTAACAACAGTTCAGACCGCACCAAAATATGCAAAATTTCGTGTAATTTTTTAACCGTTGCCACAATATGGGCGGTAATGCTAACAAAAAGAATATGGGCTCCAAAAAAACCTTAAGAATTAGCAAATGGGCTGTAAATTATTAGAAATAATTGCAGATGGGATGTATGCTGTTTTCCACAGATTTGAGGCTTTCCTAAAAAAAGGTTGATGCAGAAGCATTGACTGTTGGATGTCCATCCAACGGCCATCGTGCTTCTTCAATCTCTGATCTTCCTGCTCCAGCCGCTCAAACAAGCGTCGGCGGGACTGCCTGCTCCCTCCTCCTCATGGCCGGCTGTGTTGCCGCGCAGGCCTCACCGCCCGACCATACCGCCATCACTGGCCTAGCCATCCCTCTACTCACCCACACCCGCTGTAATTCTCCGGCGACGGCAGACGAACCAGTAAACCCTTGTACCGTCGTACTCCCCTCCGCGTGGGAAACAACTGTTGAGTCTTCCCTGCCTCCGTGTCATCCCCTTCCTAGGCCTCGCTGTCGTCCACCGCCCTGGTGCTCTCGGCGCGGCATGGTCAACGTGGTCAAGGAATGACTTCCATTGGACGTGGACTGTACGTGGAGAGGCTGATGGCTGGGTCCACAACCGCAGCAAGGAAGTGCCTCCTTATTACGTGGAAAATAATGATTCCTCCACCTGACAGCTGGGACCCACCGGACGGGCCACTGTATTTCGTGAAAAAAATGTTTCCCCCTGACTGCTGGGACCCACTAGCTACATCTTCGCACGCAAGGAAGTGCGTCCGGGCAAAAAAATGATTCACCCCCTGACTGCTAGGACCCACCAGCTACATCTTCGCAGGCAAGGAAGTGCCTGACAGTCGGGACCCACCTGGTCGAAGCGTACGTAGCGTTGTCATTTTGGTCGCGAACGTGTACGTACATACTGGTCGATGTAGAGGCGCGCACGTGTCGTAGTAGAGACGCGCACGTAGCATGTACACGTACGTACAGTGGCCAGGGTGCAAGAAAGAAAATACGGCCACATATGTGTACATACGGGCGGGGTCTCGAACACCTACTCGCGCATACGTACGGCCAGGGCTCGTGTACATGGCTGGGTCATAACAGAGAAATATCGTTGTCATCGTGTTCATGGGGAGGCAACGGTATGCGTCGTGTTCCTGGGGAGGCAACGGAACGCGTGGGAGCCAATCGGCTGGGTCGGAACGGAATGCGTGGTCGTGTTCATCGGGAGGGCTTGGACGGAACAGGCGATGGAAACGAGGCCTGGCGTACCGCAAAACGGAGGAAACGGCCTTGTGTTTGACCGGCCACGTTCGAAACGGGATCCTGTTCATCGGGAGGGGTCTGGCGTACCGCAAAACGGAGGAAATGGACCTCCTACGGTCGAAACGGGGGTCCTGTTGATTGGGAGGGGTGTGGCGTACCGCAAAACGGACGAAACAGACTTGTGTTAGAGTGCTACGGTCCAAACGGGGGTCTTGTTCATCGGGAGGGGTGTGGCGTACCGCAAAACGGGACTCTACGGGATACTGTTCATCTCCACCGTCGACCCCCTCCAGCCTCCACGAGCTACTGTTCATCCACCGTCGACCTCCTCTAGCCTCCACCTACGACTGTTCATCCACGAGATCCTGTTCATCCAGCCTCCATCGCGCGCTACTCCACCGGCTACTGTTCAACCAGCCCTCTCCATGGGCTCCTGTTCAACCACTCCTCCACGGGCTACTGTTCATCCTGCCCTCCACCGTCTACTGTTCATCCTGCCTTCTATGGGGTGGTCCTGTTCATCCAGCCATCCACGGGGTCCTGTTCCTCCAGCCCCAACCGGCTCGATCGATCGGGGTCCTCTTCATCCAGAGGCAACACCACGGGGTCCTGTTCATCCACCCCCACCGAGAACTGTTCATCCACCCCCCCCCCCCCAACGCTCACTGTTCATCCAGAGGCAACATCGATCGGCTTCAGTTAGCAGCAGTAGCGAAGGAATCGCTCGATCAGGTTCAGTTAACAGCCATCGATCGATCGCTCGGGTTCAGTAACGCGTAGCCTGCAGTGCAATCGCTCGGGTTCCGCTAGGTCCCAACGCCTCGCTCGGGTTCAGTTAGAGCCAATGCCTCGCACACACGCTCGTACATGTACGAGAGAAACGCGCATCGCTCGGCCCCCGACCTCCCACCGTAACCGGGAACTCCCTGAAATTTTCGTCGCCCTCGCTTCTACCATGGTTTTTTTCCGTCATGGACGGCCCAAAGAATGTCATGCAGCTGGGTCTCCGGCCCGCCCAGGACAAAAAGCCCATTTTTTGTCATAGAAGTAGGAGCCCACCACATCTATGATGATACCGTGTTTTGTCACAATTATCGTCATAGAAGTGTCATATGTATGACATAAAAAATTTCGTTTGCCCAAAATGTCACGGATGTGTCTTTTTTGTAGTGAGGGGGAGTACGACTGTACGAGGGTTTACTGGTTCGTCTGTCGTTGCCATAGAATAACAGCAGGTGTGGGTGAGTAGAGGGATGGCTAGGCCAGCGACGGGAGTACGATGGGGCGGTGAGGCCTGCGCGGCAGTAGAGCCGGCCGCGGGGAGGAGGGAGCAGGCAGTCCCGCCAGTGCTTGTTTGAGCGGCTGGAGTAGGAAGAGCAGAGATTGAAGAAGCACGACGACCATTGGATGGCCATCTAATAGTCATTGCTTGTGCGTCAACCTTTTTTTAGGAAAGCCTCAAATCTGTGGAAAACAACATACAACCCATCTGCCATTATTTCTAATAATTTACAACCCATTTGCTAATTATTAAGGTTTTTTTGGAGCCCATATTCTTTTTGTTAGCATTACATCCCATATCGTGGCCACGGTTAAAAAATTGTACAAAATTTTGCATATTTCGGTGCGGTCCGAACTGTTTTTAATCCCGAAATTTCGACTCACATTCAAACTAATTTTAAAAATAAACGTATATCAATATAAAATCCAAAAAATTCTCCACGCATAAAAATTAATGTAATTTAAAATCTCGAAATGAAAAAAGATATTTGAAACTAATTGTCGGTTTTATGTGTTTTAAAAATGTACAACCCATTTCTCATTACTGATGGGCCATTTTCTCGGCCAACCGAATGAAAGCTCTCCTCGTCTTGAAAGATTTGCAGCCCAACAGGCCTGACAAAGCGGCTTACTTGGCAAATCACAAAAAACCGGGCTGCGGCCGTGGACCCAGCTGTCAGCCTCTCCACGTACAGTACTCTTCCGATGGAATGTCATCAACCACGTTGACCACGCCGCGCCAAGAGCACCAAGGCGGTGGACGACGACGAGGCCTAGGAAGGGGACGACGCGGAGCTGGGGAAGACGCGGCAGTGGATGCCCACGTGGAGAGGAGTACGAGGGTTCACTGGTTCGGCTGCGGTGTGAGGCTGCCGTCGCCGCAGGGCATGGCTAGCGGTGGGAGTAGTAGGGGGCGATGAGGCCTCAACGACAACACAGCCGGCCACTGGAGGTAGGAGCAGGCAGTCTCCTCGGCGCTGGTTTGGGCGGCTGGTGCAAGAAGAGCAGCGATTGAAGAAGTAGCAGGACCGTTCGATTCAGATCCAACGGTTACTGCTGCTAGAATCGTTTGTTGACTATGTTGACAAGCCCTACGTATGCGTCAACTTAGTAGGCCCACAGGTTAGCCTCCCAACCGGTGCGCCCTAGATGTCAGTGGGAGGAATCATATTTTTCGCGTAATAATGAGGTAGTTGATTGTGTGCAGCCAGGCCAGCGGAGGGAGTAGGGTGGGCCGGGGAAGCCTGCGCGGCATCACGGCGGGCCACAAGAGGAGGGAGCAGGCAGTCCCGCCGGCGCTAGTTTAGGCGGCTGGAGCGGGAAGATCAGAGATTGAAGAAGCACGTCGGCCGTTGGATGGACATCCAACAGTCACTGCTGCTAGAATCGTGTGTTCACTGACAAAGCCTTGCGTAAACAAGTCAGCCTCGAAATTTGTGGCGTGTACAACCCATTTTCTATTATTTTTATAATTTTACTCATTTTCTAATTCATATGGAATTTAGTGCAGCCCGTTTTCCATTTTTTGAATTGCTGGCCATTTTCTGGTCAGTACCAGGATAAAAAATTAACTAATTATGTGGGAATTTTTGAAAATTCACAAATTTTTGCTGGGGAACAAAATATGCTTAATCCAAAAATTAATAGCCATACTAAAACAAATTAAAAAAAATTAGTACTATGTCATGTTAAATCCAATGAAATACGTATAAGATATCAGTGAAGACCAAAAACAAAAAAGAAACTTATATCCCATTTGCTATAATTTTTTTGGAATTTTCAACCCCTTTTGATATTACTTTTAACAGACATTGACCATACTCTTAAGCCAGGCCGGAATGCATCCCTCCCCGTCTTGAAATATTTGCAGCCCAGTAATTCGGAGAAAACAAATAGGCCTAGCTTGGGTATTCTTCAAAAAGAAATACTGGGCTACCTATTTTCCCAAAGAACTGGTGCATGAGCATTTAGCTTTATTTATTTATTTATTTACTTATTTATGTTTAGGGGACCATGAGCATGTACCTGGGCCGGATTCATGTGAGAGCCTCCCTTCCAGTTAATTATGGGCTTCTCTATTGGGCCTTCATCAGTGGGCTGCATGTTATCAACAAGTGGAAAATGTGTTCCGTACGAAAAATAGTATGCGCTACGTACGGTACGGGGCACTAAAGGATCGAACCGTGCAACGACTTCCAAAACATTGTGTTTGTCGTTCTAACAACACATTTATTCAACCAACAGACGAAATATACTACTGATTGTACATTGAAAACAGCAGCAGCAGCAACCAGGGCTGGGGGTGCAACAGAAGCAGTAAGCAGGCCAGAAGAGTGAAGACGCAGCTCTCTCTTCCAAACCAAACACCAGCCATCATTACAAAAGGGCTACCAAAAAAGAACAAGTGTATGCATCAAACTAAATAAAGATCCTACTACACCAAGTGTACGCATCTAACTAACTGGCTCAGTTAGACGTTACTATTTATTAAGTTGTGGAGATTGGCTGACGGCTTGAACCAGATGGGTGCCTGACGGGGGAAACTCCAGCCAGCAGGTCGAAGTCTGATACTTGCGACCCTCTCTCCTACTTTGGGCTGCAGAGCGTGGCGGCACATATCAGGGTATGGTGCATGCAGAGACGCATGGTATGATGTGTACACACAGTTTTGCCTGATGAACGAAATCGCGCTGCCATCATGATCCTTTGCCGTTGGCTATCTCCTGGTTAATCGGATAATTCAGTCCGATAAATAGAGAGCGTGTACCAAGGCTAGTTACCAGCCTCCAGTCAAAAATTCTTGAAGGCCCAGAGAAGCTGGGATCCTGCTCAAAGACCTTGCAGTGACTGTGATTGTATTCCGCGAAACAACACGTCCGGTACGTGCGAACGATCATCAATCTTTCGCCGTCGTCTGATCGAGCCAGGAACCACCTACAACTGCCATGCCGCTTTTCTTTGAAAGGTTCTGGGATTAGGAAGGGTAGGGACACCAGGCGGCCTACAACATCATATCAAGTTGGAGTCAAATAAAAAGGGCTCTTGATTTAGTCAATCTTAAGAACAACATGTTATGAGCATGAATATTTTTTCAGCAAATGTTGACAGTAATATAAGCAAGCCATCATGATATCATAGGAAAGTAACATACTGCTGTAACAGCCATTTGTAGCGATGACTGGAGTAGGCCAGCAATACGTCCAACCATAGAAGGAGTCGACAGCGTAAATGAAGCCCTTGTGTTCAATGGCATCAGAGAACCATGGAGGATGTATGATCCTGCGATGGATGTGCAGATTTATCCACTTACCGCAGTGACCTGTTAGATAGGCGAGACTGCGGTTGTAGAACGCAATTAGCCTGAAGTCTTTATAATTCACAGATCTTGTGGGCACTTGGAAGATTACAACCTTGAGCAAATCAAACTTGGTATCATGTTGGCTACTGTAAGATTCCGAGTATGCTGGGCCGCGGTGCCAAAGCAGTGCAGTGTTAATCGAAGGAAGGGGGATCAATCGCCGGGTGTAGACCTCCACGAGCATCCAGCTGCCGTGACCGTCGACGAGCACCATCCAGGACGTGTTCATGCCGACCCAGTACATACCGTTAATGTAGTTGAGGCTGACGGGGACCGGATCGTAGTCAAGGGGGTTGATGCTCGCCACCCTACGATCGTTATGCTGCGTGACACGCCATTTCTGAAGATCAGGCGGCATCAACAAGCAATGAGCTGGCTTAAAAAGCTCCGGTCTGAGGGCTTTGAGTAAACGGTACAGCCCCAACGAGCACGCGGTGAGCGGCATGGTACTGAGATTGTCCACACACGAAACAATGAGCTTGATTACCTCTATGGGGAGAGAATTCTAGCCACTCTTTCGGCGGACCCTGCTCGGTTCTGCCATTGTTAGTTCTTGGGTTTCGGATAAGGGGGGGAGGCGCCTTAGCGGGGATCGAAGATTGGACGAGATTATGTGCGGACAAAGATGGAGAAGCGAATATGTGCTGCGGGAAGTGCACAGGTGATGATGACTACAGCATGCCGCTTGACTTACGAGACACATACCAGCAGCGTAGGGTCATGTTGATGCTACACAACTTGCTTGAGTGATCACAGTGCTGGTACTCCCTACAATGCTATGCCCTAACTTTCTTGAGTAGAGTAGTAGAGTAGGAATCTGCTCTACTACTAGCACCGGAGGAGTAGTATATTTTAATCTAAAATAGTTACAAACTTCAATGCCCAGGTGTGGAACGACTACGAACCATGCTCAAAGACTGTGTCTACGTGGTGTTTGGACATGGGCGACAATGTCAACGCCGACGGTGCTGCTCCCGTTGCAACGTATGTGTTTCTGTCCTTCCTGTTCGAACTCGTGGTAGAATTCATGTTTCTACTCTGTATCCTACTACTATGCTAGTCCACATGATTAGTTTCATCTCTGTTATAGCCATCATGATTTATTTTGTGCTTATTCGGATTAAATCTTGTTGTAACTTGCTCATATATTCAACTGGCGCAACGTCCCCTACAGCCACTCCCATTTCATGGACAGCCTGGTCGATGCCTCCAAGGAGCCCTTCGTCCACTGCTATGAGTGCCCGATGCCGTTTTGTGGCTCGCCGGTGGACATGGTGCATCACCTCATGGATGCGTGCAGCGGTTACTGCTGGCCCTTGGCGGAGAACATCAAGTACGAGACGTGCTACCCGTTCACCATGCCGGAGTCGCTGGAGGATCACCGCCGCCTACTAGTCTCGGAGGAGGACGACAACGTCTTCCTCTTTATCGTGGGCACCGGCGAGGCCCGCGCAGGCCGCCGCCCCTTCTCAGTAATGTGCGTCAGGGGCGACACCGCTGACGCTGACACTGACATGAGGCCGATGTACGGGTACGTGGTCAGTGTTACTACCCCTCCGGGTTGCGTGGGCAGCGACACCGGCCTCATCAAACGGACTTGGACTCTGGGGAGCTGGGACTATCCTGCCAATGTGGACTTGGAAAACCCATGGCATCCTTTACCTGTCAATGCGGTGCACGGGGACTCCAAGGAGGTTCACATGGACATACGCATTATCAAGTTTAATGTTGATCATTAGTTTTCGCTCAATGTAATCCGCTGTCTAAGCATGTGGAGACTTCCATGCAAGATCTTTCTCTATTGGAGTATCGCGCATGAATAAAAGTGTATCCGTTTATGGTTTAGTCTAAAATCTTCCATGTATGAATTTTTACTATAGTACTGGTGAAAGACTTACGATGAACCATTTCTTACATCTCCTCTGCCCGCTTGCAAGTCATCCTGATTTAGTCCCTCCGTCTAGGTGTATAAGGGCATGGTTAATATTACTTAATAGTATAGCCAACTGTTGACTATAAGAAAGTGCCATGTCATCTGTAGCCAACATGTCTAACAATCGATACTCAAAAACTAATTCTTAAAGATCATTTCTTGCAAAGCACAATAAGTTTTATTTCTTCACAAGTTTTGGATGCAGGTTGAACAGTTGAACGCTTTTGTTTGCAAAAGATACCTTTTTATCTATTTCACCCGGATGTTTGTGAGCTCTAGAGATGAAATAATATCCGAAGAAACCTATCGATACCCGTTACACATGAGATGACCCCCACATCCTTTGTCAAAATAAACAACTCCCCGATCAATGCATTTCACTCTTCGGTGCAACGCACGGGCACCTTACTACTATAGATTAGTACGACCAAAAATTGAACTAACATTATATATAGTAAGATAAATGCTGATGCATGTCACCTAAAATTATATCTTTCAAAACTATGTTCAAATACGAATCCAATGATATAGTTTTTGTTGACATGCACTAACATTTTGTCAGTTAAATCTTCAGTCAAATTCAATGGGGTACTAATAAACCATGACCGATGTAGTACAAGTGTAGAGGGCGGCGCTGCATGGGAGTCTCACCTCTCACCCCGCTCGTGGCGCGGCAGTAAAGCCGTCATATCACAAAACCCTACCACTCCCAGTAATAAGTGGCCTGGTAAAATAAACGGACAAGCAACCATCACATCCCTCCGTCTTTTTTGCATTTCATCTCTCAGCATTTACTTTCTCCTGTTCATCTCGCACACTCGATCCCTAGCTACTACTCCTACGGCCAGTTCTTTTGGCGGCTTTCCCAGCTTTTCCCACAAGACTAGTCATAGTGGAGAGTAACAATAAGGCGCCTCACTCATTTATTTGGGCTTCTAAACTACTACTTCGTCCTGGTTTATTCCTCACCATTGTAATTTGTGCTAAATTTTGACCAAAGATTTAACTGGTTTATTCCTCACCATTGTAATCCCTCCGTCTAGGTGTATTAGTCATCTTACAAAAACCAAATAATCCCAAAACACTTAGGCATGGTGCATTAACTTCTACCTCATTTCTTGTTTCTTGACATATCAACCAATAAGAGATAAAGAGTGTGCATGCTTTTAATGACTTGAGATATCAAACACGACATGCAGTGGTTAGTTCATTGCATGCAATACTATTAATTAGCAAATAAAGATTAATGTTTCTCGTTTCTCCTCCTCCTTGGTCACGGTGCACAGCCTAAGATGACTTACTCACCTAGACGGATGGAGTAGTGCATGTGACATGCACTAACATTTCATTAGTTAAATTTATGATCAAAATTTGACACAGATTACAATGCAGACCAATAAACTAGGACGGAGGTAGTAGTTATGGGATTACTAATCTAGAAGCCTAAAAGAACTGGCCCTTGGTACTCCTACTAGTAGTAGTACTCAAGTTGAAATTCCAATTGCACGACACAACTTGTTAGGCAAAAAATTCGATACAGGGTGTAGGAAGCAGTTTGGGAATTTGCATGCCTTTCCAACCAGTGAGATACTCCGTACAAAGTACGACAGAGAAATAACCACAGAGAAGGAAGCTAAAAGTAAACAATCAAACGAGCATTTTTGCATTTGTTTTGCATTGAATCGTTTCACAAGCTTGACTAGTGCTGTTTTTCTACTTTTACAAAAACCGCATCATAATGTTAAAACGTTCATTTTCACGTACATAAGTAATAGTAGTACTCCCTCCGTCTAGGTGTATAAGTCTTCCCTCCTTCTTGGTCACAGTGCACAACCAAAGATGACTTATTGACCTGGACGGAGGGAGTAGCACAGTCTGCAAGCATATATCGAGAGAGAAGTGTAGTGCGATAGTACATAGTAAAGTTTGTGCTATATGCACGTTGAGGGAGTCCTGGATTAGGGGGTATCCGGACAGCCGGATTATATCCTTTGGCCGGACTGTTGGACTATGAAGGTACAAGATTGAAGACTTTGTCCCGTGTCCGGATGGGACACTACTTGGCGTGGAAGGCAAGCTAGGCAATACGGATATGTATATCTCCTCCTTTGTAACCGACCTTGTGTAACCCTAGCCCCCTCCGATGTCTATATAAACCGGAGGGTTTTAGTCCGTAGGACAACATACAATCATACCATAGGCTAGCTTCTAGGGTTTAGCCTCTCCGATCTCGTGGTAGATCAACTCTTGTACTACTCATATTATCAAGAATAATCAAGCAGGACATAGGGTTTTACCTCCAACAAGAGGGCCCGAACCTGGGTAAAACATCGTGTCCCCTGCCTCCTGTTACCATCTGCCTTAGACGCACAGTTCGGGACCCCCTACCCGAGATCCGCCGGTTTTGACACCGACATTGGTGCTTTCATTGAGAGTTCCTATGTGTCGTCACCATTAGGCTTGATGGCTCCTTCGATCATCGATAGCGATGCGGTCCAGGGTGAGAATTTTCTCCCCGGACAGATCTTTGTATTCGGCGGCTTCGCACTACGGGCCAACTCGCTTGGCCATCTGGAGCAGATCGAGAGTTACGCCCCTGGCCACCAGGTCAACTTTGGAAGCTTAAACTACACGGCCGACATCCGAGGAGACTTGATCTTCGACGGATTCGAGCCCCTGCCAAGTGCGCCGCACGGTCACGATGAGCATGATTTAGCTCTATCATCGGACAGTGTTCAGGAGACCACACCGACGACCGCTCCGACCCTCAATTCGGAGCCAATTTCGCCATCCATGGATGGGTGGATAGACCCCTCCACGGAGTCTGTATTCTCAGCGGCGATCGAGCCGAATAACGACCTTACCTTTCACGGGAGCTGTGACACCAAACTGCCGGATTCTTCCCCGGCCATGGACTCTGAACTGCCTGCGCCCGTGCCTATCGAATCTGACTGGGCGCCGATCATGGAGTTCACCTCCACGGATATCTTTCATCACTCTCCCTTCGGTGACATACTGAACTCATTAAGGTCTCTGTCCCTGTCAGGAGAGTCCTGGCCGAACTATGTTTGGCAGGATTGGGATGCGGATTGTAACACCCCGGATGTAACTTTCCCTTTTTGTACTCCAACTCTTGTTGTTTCCAGCGTTAAGTTATATTTATTTCTCAGGTTCGGGTCTTTGTCTCCGTGTGTTGTTGCCTTTGTCATGCATCTCATGTCATGTCATCATGTGCATTGCATTTGCATACATGTTCGTCTCATGCATTCGAGCATTTTCCCCGTTGTCCGTTTTGCATTCCGGCGCTTCGTTCTCCTCCGGTGGCCATTTCTACCTTTCTTTCATGTGTGGGGATTAAACATTTCCGGATTGGACCGAGACTTGCCAAGCGGCCTTGGTTTACTACCGGTAGACCGCCTGTCAAGTTTCGTAGCATTTGGACTTTGTTTGATACTCCAACGGTTAACCGAGGGACCGAAAAGGCCTCGTGTGTGTTGCAGCCCAACACCCCTCCAATTTGGCCCAAAACCCACCAAACTCTGCTCCATCACCTAGAGCGTTCGATCACGATCGCGTGGCCGAAAACCGCACCTCATTTGGACTCTCCTAGCTCCACTTATGCCTATAAATACACCCCTCCGTTTTCGGATCTCTCCTCTCCCCGAAACCCTAAAAAAAACCTCTCCGTCGCCGCCGAACAACGTCCATGCGAGCGGACGTGTCCGGATCCTGCCGCCTCCAACCACTCGTCGCCATGTGGCAAGTGGGAGCCCCACTTCGCCGCCGCCCGCCGCAGCCCGCGAGGGCCCAAGGCCGGCCCTCCCCTTCGCCGACCGGGCCCGAGGCGCTCGCCTGCGCCGCCGCCCGTCTTCCCCAGCTTCGGTGGCCGACCGCCTCCGACCACCGCGCCGCCATCTCCGGCTGCCCGAGGCGCCCGGGTCACCGCGCCGGACCGCCCCGCGCCGTGGCTCGCCTCCGTCGGACCTCCTCGCTCGCCGCACCGCCGCTCCGACCGCCGCCCGCGCCCGGCCCCGCCGTCCTCCTCCGACCCCTCCAACTCCAGCCGCCATCGTCCTCAATGCTGGCCAACCTCGGAATCCGTGCCGGTGAACAGTGCCAGATCCAGATCTAAAACCCGACGGTTGACTTTTCCCTCCAAACCCTAATTTTTTATGCCTAATTTGACCGGCCGTATCTCCGCATCCGTAGCTCCGATTTGGGCATATAGTATATCAAAATGTTCACCTCGACGAGTACATCATTTCATTCCATTGCATCATTTTCATTTGAGCTCATCTTGATGCCTTAAATGCTGTTAGAAGAGGGCTTCGTGAGTTAATTGTCAGATCTGCTAGTTCATCTTAGACTTTTGTCATTTTTGCCATGATTAAAGTGTGTATGATATGACTGTGAGTCCATCATATGTTTTGTTAAGAATTTTGTTATCTTTCTAGAGGTGCAACCCATGCATTTTTAGGATGTGTGTGGTGACTTGTGCAAGCTTGCAAAGTGAGGCACCCGGTAAATCTGTTTTCAGGGACTTACTAAGTCTGGGATTACTTAGTTCATGATGCCACATATTCAGCTTGTTTCCTAGTGATTCGTGCCTCTTTTGAGGATGATCAGTAAAGGAGTTTTGTTAATCATGTTATGCTCTATCCATCCGTGTCTTTGTTTGCAATTATGAAGCACCCTAGCTTGAGTCAATCGAGCTCTACTTTTGCTTCGTTGTGAATCTGGGCAGATTGTCAACTTGTTTGCGATTTTGCCGATGTTATTGTAGTTGATCCATGCATGCTATGCCATTGTTCTTGCCATGTCTAGCTTGCATTTTGTGCATTCTTAATGGATGTATGCTTTCCTTGCCATGACTTGCACCATGGTGAGTGCATCGAGCTCGTTTACGTGCCTTCATGAGTAGCTCCATGCCATGTTCTTACTTGTCTTAATCAGGTCATGTATCATGTTGTTTTGCTGCTTCGAAGAGGGCTTCGTGATCTGAAATTCCAGACAAGTGTTAATTTCACTAAGTCTTAAATCTGTTTTGCATTTGCGTTTTTGCCATGCTTGTTTGAACCTCATATTGGATGAATTGGCCGTAGCTCAGTGCTAGACTTTTGTTAAGCGTCTTGTGTGCATCCCTGCCATGTATTTTTTTGTCATGTTTGGATGCTGTAGCATGTTCATTTCATTACATTTAGATGCCTACTTGCTGTAAATCGCAGACCGGTGTCATTTTTGAAACGCTTGCCATTTCCAAACCGTAACTCCGATTCCGGCGTTCTTTATATCGTTTTCAAGTGATTTCATCTCATCTTTCTAGTGGCACCCTTGGATTTCCATGTTGAGGCCAGGTTCATGCATTTCCGGTCATATCTTGCATTTTGCATCCCGCATCGCATCCCGCATAGCGTATCTTCTTTGCATTGTGTTGTTTGAGTTTGCACGTGGTTGATTGTATCCTTGTTGCTTGTTTGTCTTGTTTGGGTAGATCCAGGAGACGAGTTCGCTAACGAGGAGCCCGTTGAGTTTGCTCTTGAGGATCCAGTCAACTCTGACAACTGTGTAGGCAAGATGATCATACCCTCGAAATCACTACTATCTTTGCTATGCTAGTTTGCTCGCTCTTCTGCTATGCCATTGCTGCGATGCCTACCTTTTGCTTGTCAGCCTCCCAAATTGCCATGTCAACCTCTAACCCACCATGTCCTAGCAAACCGTTGATTGGCTATGTTACCGCTTTGCTCAGCCCCTTCTTATAGCATTGCTAGTTGCAGGTGAAGATTGGAGCCGTTCCTTGTTGGAGCATTTATTTACTTGTTGGGATATCATTATATTGCTATGTTATGTTAATGCATCTATATACTTGGTAAAGGGTGGAAGGCTCGGCCTCTCGCCTAGTGTTTTGTTCCACTCTTGCCGCCCTAGTTTCCGTCATATCGGTGTTATGTTCCCGGATTTTGTGTTCCTTACGCGGTTGGGTTATAATGGGAACCCCTTGACTGTCCGCCTTGAATAAAACTCCTCCAGCAGTGCCCAACCTTGGTTTTACCATTTGCCACCTAGCCTTTCCCTTGGGTTTCGCGGACTCAAGGGTCATCTTATTTTAACCCCCCCCCAGGCCAGTGCTCCTCTGAGTGTTGGTCCAACCTAGAGCACCGTGCGGGGCCGTCCCTTGGCAACTTGGGTTACGTTGGCTCCCGTACGCTTAGCTTATCCGGTGTGCCCTGAGAACGAGATATGTGCAGCTCCTATCAGGATTTGTCGGCACAGCGGGTGGTGTTGCTGGACTTGTTTTACCATTGTCGGAGTTGTCTTGAATTACCGAGATATCGAGTCTGATCAGAACGTCTTGGGAGGAGGTCTATTCCTTCGTTGACCATGAGAGCTTGTCATGGGCTAAGTTGGGACTCCCCTGCAGGGATTGAACTTTCGAAAGCCGTGCCCGCGGTTATGGGCAAATGGGAATTTGTTAATGTCCGGTTGTAGATAACTTGAACCTTAATTAATTAAAACGAATCAACTGAGTGTGTTACCGTGATGGCCTCTTCTCGGCGGAGTCCGGGAAGTGGACACGGTGTTGGAGTAATGTTTGCGCAGGTTGTTCTCTAGCTTCTCGCTCGTGCTTTGCCTCCTCTTCTCGCTCTCTTTTGCGTATAAGTTAGCCACCATATATGCTAGTCGCTTGCTGCAGCTCCACATATATTTTTACCTTGCCTTACATATAAGCTTAAATAGTCTTGATCGTGAGGGTGCGAGATTGCTGAGTCCCTGTGGCTCACAAATTACTATTACACCAGATGTAGGGCCTGATGATTCCGCTCCCAGAGACGCGTATGAGCTCAAGTGGGAGTTCGACGAAGACTCTGAGTGATACTACGTTTCCTTTCCCGATGATCAGTAGTGGTGCCCAGTTGGGGGTGATTGGGACCGTTGTCGCATGTTGGGTTTTTCTTCTATTTTGGCGCCGTAGTCGGGTCATGAGTGTTTTGGATGATGTAATGTTATTGATGTTCTTTGATGTGACGTGGCGAGTGTAAGCCAACTATGTTCTCCCCTTTATTATTCATATTACATGGGATGTTGTGAAGATTGCCTAACTTGTGACATATGCCTTCAATGCGATTATGTCTCTAAGTCGTGCCTCGACACGTGGGAGCTATAGTCGCATCGAGGGTGTTACAAGTTGGTAATCAGAGCCTTCCCCGACCTTAGGATCCCCATTGCTTGATCGTTCTTAGCGGCCGAGTTGTGTCTAGAAAAATGTTTTGAGTCTTTAGGAATTATATATCGAAGAGATTAGGAATTCTTTTTACTTCCCAGTCTCCTCATCGCTCTGTTAAGGCATCCTGACATAGAGTTTTGACTCTTCTCTTCTCAAGTTTCACAAAAAAAAATTAGGATCACGCGAGTATCTTGGAATCGTTCCGATGGCTTATGATGAGAACATTGTCTTGGTGCCTCCTGTCAGGGGTTTAGTGGAAGTGTCCCAGGGAGTTGAGCTCTGAGGTGTTGTCATCATAATTTTATCGTTGCAATTCTGGAATACTTGAGATATGTTCGCCGACATCGAAAATCTCTTTTATGCAGTTCGTTGGTGAGATAACCTCGACGCCACCCAGTACTGGGGCGGGAGTTCGGGAGTATCGCCATAACTTGTATAACGGATGCTTTTCGAAGGTTGAGGTAGATGGTTTCCGCAGGTTTCTTGGTTATGTGTTGAAGGATGGATACAGCTGGATGTAGGATTTGCTAGTTTGGGTGAGATATTATGCTTCCCCTGTATCCCCAACACCTGATTGCATAACCGGAAAAGTTCGGGAGTTTCATAGGTGGGAATTCTAGTAGCTCTAGTTCTTCTTCCACGGATATTGGTTTGAGATTGGGATTTCTTACCGATTATTCGTTCTTGATCCGTACCTTGTTGATTATTTCTCTACCTTAATTCTACGTGGATTCTCAATTTATGGATATGTGGCCATTTGAAGAGGAATGCATTCGTTCATTTTGTTCGGATGTGAAGACTATATGTTGCAATTTTCATTCCGTTGGATTCAGCTTCAATATTTATCTGTCAATGTGCTAATGGTGGTCAACCTCTTCAGGATGGCTCCTCCAACGCGCACGACTCCGAATCCTGATCCGCCACCACCTCCACCTCCTCCAGAGGCATGGCAAGCTGTGATGGCCGCAACCAATGCAAACACACAGCTGATCATGCAAATTCTCCAAGAGCGCAATCAAAGCAGTCAAGGGAATCAAGACAGCAATCAGAGTCACTTTGCTACACTCAACCAGTTCCTTGCTAACGGGCCAAAGACTTTCAGCAATTGTGTTGAGGCAACCGATGCTGACGATTGGCTTGTGGATCTGTGTAAGCATTTCGAGTGCAGTAACGTCAGGCCTGAGGACTTTGTTAAGTTCGCTTCCTTCCAACTCAAAGATCAAGCTGCAGAATGGTTCCAGCAGTACAAGGATTCCAGAGGTGGACGTGTTATCACTTGGGATGATTTCCGTCGAGATTTCCGAGCTCATCATATTCCCCAGAGCGTGGTTGAAAGCAAGCGTGAGGAATTCCGCAATCTGAAGCAAGGCTCTTTGTCTGTCTATGACTACAACAAGTTGTTCCAGAAGCTCGCCCGCTTTGCCAAGCAGGACGTGCCTGATGAGAAGAGCATGATATATCAGTTCAGGGTGGTCTTAGAGAAGATATTCAGCTCGCTCTTGTTCTCTTCGAGCCCTTGAGGTACGATGAGTTCTACAACATGGCACTGAAGCAAGGGGCTGCTCAGTTGAAGTGTGATGCTTCCAAGAAGCGAGCCAGAGATGTTACTCCTTCTTCCTCTACTCAAGTGGCCAAGCAGCAGAAGTTTTGGCTTCCTCCTCCTCCGTTCCGTCAGCCATTTCAGCACAAGAGCAAAGGTGGCAGTGGTTCTTCCCACGCACCCAACCCTGGCTTTCAGAACAAGACTTCGTCTCAAGCTCCAAGATCGAGTGCTCCGTATCACCGTCCGCGTTCAGAGGTCACGTGCAACAAGTGCCAACCGAAGGGTCACTATGCCAACAAGTGTCTCAACCAGAGGCATCTTCCTCCTCCTCCTCCTGTCAGATCGGCAAGTACAGCTGTGGTCAAGCATAACCCCAAGAATGCCAAGGTGAATTTGATGAATGCAGCTCAGGCAGAGGACTCGTCAGATGTGATCGTGGGTAACTTTCCAGTTAACTCTTTTCCAGCAAAAGTTCTTTTTGACACTGGTGCATCGCATTGTTTCATGTCAAGATCATTTGTTTCCAAGCATGACTTCGTTTCACAAATGTTGGGTAAACCTACGGGAGTGGTTTCTCCGGCTAAGTCTATGAGGGCTACTTCAATAGTTCTGGATGTTTCTATCATGATGGGTGATTTCAAGTTTCTGGCTTCTCCAATGGTTCTTGGTAACTCGGATATTGATCTTATTCTCGGGATGGATTGGCTTTCTAAGCACAAGGCTCAGCTTGATTGTGCAGCCAGGCAGATTCAATTGACTCATTCGTCTGAGGATGTAATTGTCTTTGCCGCTCGTGATGATACCATTCGTCTGTTTTCTCTCAATGAGAAGGGTGAATTGGACGCCATCTCGCAAATTCTAGTTGTTTGCGAATATCAAGACGTCTTTCCAGAAGAGCTCCTAGGAATGCCTCCGCACCGGCCAGTTGAATTCGTTATTGAACTTGAGCCTGGCACGGAACCTGTGTGCAAACATCCTTACAAGCTCGGACCTGAAGAGTTGAAGGAGCTGAAGAAGCAACTCGATGAGCAAGAAAGAATGGGTCTCATCCGGCCTAGTTCTTCTCCGTGGGGTTGTGGTGTTCTTTTTGTGAAGAAGAAGGATGGAACGGACCGACTTTGTGTTGATTACCGTCCAGTGAACAAGAAGACCATCAAGAACAAATACCCTCTTCCCAACATCAATGAGCTGTTCGAACAACTCAAAGGTGCCCAAGTATTCTCCAAGCTTGATCTCCGTATGGGTTATCACCAGATTCGTATTCGTGAAGAAGATATTCCCAAGACAGCATTCAGAACAAGCTTTGGTTCATATGAATACACTGTCATGTCTTTTGGCCTTGCAAACGCTCCTCCGACGTTCTCTCACATGATGAACTTCATCTTCAATGCCTACACCAATGACTTCATTTTGGTCTATCTCGACGACATTCTGGTTTTCTCGAAGAACAAGGAAGATCATGCCAAGCACTTGCGTTTGGTTCTCGATAAGCTCAGGGAAGATCAGTTCTACGCCAAGTTCTCCAAGTGTGAATTTTGGCTCGATGAGGTTCTTTATCTTGGTCATATCATCTCTGCCAAGGGCATTGCCGTGAATCCCGAGAAGGTGTCCGCAATTGTGAATTGGGAACCTCCTCAGAACGTGAAGCAACTCCGCAGTTTTCTCGGTCTCGCAAGCTATTGCCAAAGATTCATTGAAAACTTTTCCAAGATCGCGAAGCCTCTCTCTAATCTTCTCCAAAAGCACGTCAAGTACGTTTGGTCTCTGGAGTGTGATATTGCTTTCAACACTTTGAAAGAGAAGTTGATCACTGCTCTAATTTTGACTCCGCCTGATGAATCCAAGCCGTACGAGGTCTTTTGTGATGCCTCTCTCCAAGGTCTTGGCGCAGTATTGATGCAAGAGAAGAAAGTTGTTGCTTATACATCTCGCCAGTTGAAGCCTAATGAGAAGAACTACCCCACTCATGATCTCGAGTTGGCGGCAGTTGTGCATGCTCTGTTGACTTGGAGACATCTTCTATTGGGAAGAAAAGTGGACATTTTCACTGATCACAAGAGTCTCAAGTACATCTTCACTCAGCCTAATCTCAACCTCAGGCAAACTCGATGGGTCGAAATGATCCAAGAGTATAATCCGAGCATTGAGTACACTCCAGGCAAGGCCAATGTGATTGCTAACGCTTTGAGCAGAAAGGCCTACTGCAACAGTCTGATTCTCAAGCCTTATCAACCCGAGCTTTGTGAAGCTTTTCGCAAACTTAATCTGCAAGTTGTTCCTCAAGGTTTCCTCGCCAACCTTCAAGTCTCTCCTACCTTAGAAGACCAGATTCGCCAAGCCCAGCTTCTTGATGCTATGGTGAAAAAGGTGAAGATTGGGATTGCCAAGAGCCAGTCCAAGTACAAGTGCTACCGCCTTGATGACAAGGACACTCTCTTCTTCGAGGATCGTATTGTTGTGCCCAAAGGTGACCTCCGTAAAGTGATCATGAACGAGGCTCACAATTCTCTCCTCTCCATCCACCCTGGGAGCACGAAGATGTATTAGGACCTTAAGCAAGCTTATTGGTGGACTCGAATGAAGCGCGAGATCGCTCAATTCGTGAATGAAAGTGATGTCTGCAGAAGAGTGAAGGCAGAACACCAAAGGTCAGCTGGTCTCCTCCAACCTCTTGCCATTCCAGAATGGAAGTTTGACCACATTGAGATGGACTTCGTGACTGGGTTTCCAAAGTCCAAGTGTGGTAATGATGCTATATTCGTTGTCATCGACAAACTCACCAAAGTGGCTCCCTTTCTTCCTATCAAAGAGTCGATCACTGCAGCTCAATTGGCGGAACTCTATACCTCTTGAATTGTCTCTCTGCACGGTATTCCTCAAGTGATCTCTTCAGACCGTGGCAGCATCTTTACCTCGAAGTTTTGGGATTCTTTCCAGAAGGCCATGGGCACTAACATCCGCTTCAGCACAGCTTTCCATCCTCAAACAAGCGGTCAAGTCGAGCATGTCAACCAGATTCTTGAAGATATGCTCCGGGCTTGTGTGATCTCCTTCGGCATGAAGTGGGAGGATTGTCTTCCTTATGCTGAATTCTCCTACAATAACAGTTTTCAAGCAAGTTCGGGCAACGCCCCTTCTGAAATTCTGTATGGCAGGAAGTGCCATACCCCTCTCAACTGGTCTGAAACCGGTGAACGTCAGCTTTTGGGTAATGACTTAATCACAGAAGCAGAAGAAATGTGCAAAGTCATTCGTGATAACCTCAAAGCAGCCCAATCCCGCCAGAAGAGCTTCTATGATAGTAAGCACTGTGATTTGTCTTTTGAGATAGGAGATCATGTTTACCTCCATGTCTCTCCTATGAAAGGTACTCGTCGCTTTGGTATCAAAGGGAAGCTTGCCCCTAGATACGTGGGACCTTTCAAGATTGTCAGCAAGAGAGGCGACCTCGCCTATCAACTCGAGCTTCCTTCAAACTTTGCAAATGTTCATGACGTGTTCCATGTCTCTCAGCTTCGAAAGTGCTTCAAGACTCCTGACCGCACCGTCAACGTCAAGGACATTGAGCTCCAAGAAGATCTCTCTTATCGTGAGCACCCAGTTGCTATTCTTGAAGAGACTGAACGCAAGACTCGCAACAAGTCAATCAAATTCCTCAAAGTCAAGTGGTCGCACCATTCCGACCGTGAAGCTACCTGGGAACGCGAGGATCACCTCCGTTCTGAGTACCCGGCGTTCTTTCAGTCCTAGATCTCGGGACGAGATCTAGTGGTGGAGTGTTGTAACACCCCGGATGTAACTTTCCCTTTTTGTACTCCAACTCTTGTCGTTTCCGGCGTTAAGTTATATTTATTTCTCGGGTTCGGGTCTTTGTCTCCGTGTGTTGTTGCCTTTGTCATGCATCTCATGTCATGTCATCATGTGCATTGCATTTGCATACATGTTCGTCTCATGCATTCGAGCATTTTCCCCGTTTTCCGTTTTGCATTCCGGCGCTTCGTTCTCCTCCGGTGGCCATTTCTACCTTTCTTTCGTGTGTGGGGATTAAACATTTCCGGATTGGACCGAGACTTGCCAAGCAGCCTTGGTTTACTACCGGTAGACCGCCTGTCAAGTTTCGTAGCATTTGAACGCCGGCCAACCTCGGAATCCGTGCCGGTGAACAGTGCCAGATCCAGATCTAAAACCCGACGGTTGACTTTTCCCTCCAAACCCTAATTTTTTATGCCTACTTTGACCGGCCGTATCTCCGCATCCGTTGATCCTATTTGGGCATATAGTATATCAAAATGTTCGTCTCGGCGAGTACATCATTTCATTCCATTGCATCATTTTCATCTGAGCTAACCTTGATGCCCGAAATGCTGTTAGAAGAGGGCTACGTGAGTTAATTGTCAGATCTGCTAGTTCATCTTAGACTTTTGTCATTTTTGCCATGATTAATGTGTGCATGATATGACTGTGAGTCCTTCATATGTTTTGTTAAGCATTTTGTTATCTTTCCAGAGGTGCAACCCATGCATATTTAGGATGTGTGTGGTGACTTGTGCAAGCTTGCAAAGTGAGGCACCCGGTAAATCTGTTTTCAGGGACTTACTAAGTCTGGGATTACTTAGTTCATGATGCCACATATTCAGCTTGTTTCCTAGTGATCCGTGCCTCTTTTGAGGATGATCAATAAAGGAGTTTTGTTAATCATGTTATGCTCTATCCATCCTTGTCTTTGTTTGCAATTATGAAGCATCCTAGCTTGAGTCAATCGAGCTCTACTTTTGCTTCGTTGTGAATCTGGGCAGATCGTTAACTTGTTTGCGATTTTCCCGATGTTATTGTAGTTGATCCGTGCATGCTATGCCATTGTTCTTGCCATGTCTAGCTTGCATTTTGTGCATTCTTAATGGATGTATGCTTTCCTTTCCATGACTTGCACCGTGGTGAGTGCATCGAGCTCGTTTACGTGCCTTCGTGAGTTATATTTCAACATGTCCCAGTTTTCACTAAGTGTGAAAACTGATTGTGTTTTAGCTATGTTCGTGTGCCCGTTAGTATATTTTGTGAACCCTTTTGGCCCCAGGTCACTTTGGGTCTTTTGTTAAGCTTGTTGAGTAGCTCCATGCCATGTTCTTACTTGTCTTAATCAGGTCATGTATCATGTTGTTTTGCTGCTCCGAAGAGGGCTTCGTGATATGAAATTCCAGACAAGTGTTAATTTCAGCAAGTCTGAAATCTGTTTTGCATTTGCATTTTTGCCATGCTTGTTTGAACCTCATATTGGATGAATTGGCCGTAGCTCAGTGCTAGACTTTTGTTAAGCGTCTTGTGTGCATCCCTGCCATGTATTTTTTTGTCATGTTTGGATACTGTAGCATGTTCATTTAGTTACATTTAGATGCCTACTTGCTGTAAATCGCAGACCGGTGTCATTTTTGAAACGCTTGCCATTTCCAAACCGTAACTCCGATTCCGGCGTTCTTTATATCGTTTTCAAGCGATTTCATCTCATATTTCCAGTGGCACCCTTGGATTTCCAAGTTGAGGCCAGGTTCATGCATTTCCGGTCATATCTTGTATTTTGCATCCCGCATCGCATCCCGCATAGCATATCTTCTTTGCATTGTGTTGTTTGAGTTTGCACGTGGTTGATTGTATCCTTGTTGCTTGTTTGTCTTGTTTCGGTAGAGCCAGGAGACGAGTTCGCTAACGAGGAGCCTGTTGAGTTTGCTCTTGAGGATCCAGTCAACTCTGACAACTGTGCAGGCAAGATGATCATACCCTCGAAATCACTACTATCTTTGCTATGCTAGTTTGCTCACACTTCTACTATGCCATTGCTGCGATGCCTACCTTTTGCTTGTCAGCCTCCCAAATTGCCATGTCAACCTCTAACCCACCATGTCCTAGCAAACCGTTGATTGGCTATGTTACCGCTTGCTCAGCCCCCTCTTATAGCGTTGCTAGTTGCAGGTGAAGATTGGAGCCGTTCCTTGTTGGAACATTTATTTACTTGTTGGGATATCATTATATTGCTATGTTATCTTAATGCATCTATATACTTGGTAAAGGGTGGAAGGCTCGGCCTCTCGCCTAGTATTTTGTTCCACTCTTGCCGCCCTAGTTTCCGTCATATCGGTGTTATGTTCCCGGATTTTGCGTTCCTTACGCAGTTGGGTTATAATGGGAACCCCTTGACTGTCTGCCTTGAATAAAACTCCTCTAGCAGTGCCCAACCTTGGTTTTACCATTTGCCACCTAGACTTTCCCTTGGGTTTCGTGGACTCAAGGGTCATCTTATTTTAACCCCCCCCCCCCGGGCCAGTACTCCTCTGAGTGTTGGTCCAACCTAGAGCACCGTGCGGGGCCGTCCCTCGGCAACTTGGGTTACGTTGGCTCCCGTATGCTTAGCTTATCCGGTGTGCCCTGAGAACGAGATATGTGCAGCTCCTATCTGGATTTGTC
Organism: Triticum aestivum; assembly: GCF_018294505.1. NCBI lineage: Eukaryota > Viridiplantae > Streptophyta > Magnoliopsida > Poales > Poaceae > Triticum > Triticum aestivum. The sequence goes on along the minus strand of NC_057800.1, from coordinate 203,985,361 downwards.
GGCACAGCGGGTGGTGTTGCTGGACTTGTTTTACCATTGTTGGAGTTGTCTTGAATTACCGAGATACCGAGTCTGATCGGAACGTCTTGGGAGGAGGTCTATTCCTTCGTTGACCATGAGAGATTGTCATGGGCTAAGTTGGGACTCCCCTGCAGATGGGAATTTGTTAATGTCCGGTTGTAGATAACTTGAACCTTAATTAATTAAAACGAATCAACTGAGTGTGTTACCGTGATGGCCTCTTCTCGGCGGAGTCTGGGAAGTGGACACGGTGTTGGAGTAATGTTTGCGCAGGTTGTTCTCTAGCTTCTTGCTCGTGCTTTGCCTCCTCTTCTCGCTCTCTTTTGTGTATAAGTTAGCCACCATATATGCTAGTCGCTTGCTGCAGCTCCACATATATTTGCCTATCCTTCCTATTAGCTTAAATAGTTTTGATCGCGAGGGTGCGAGATTGCTGAGTCCCTGTGGCTCACAGATTACTATTACACCAGATGCAGGGCCCGATGATTCCGCTCCCGGAGACGTGTATGAGCTCAAGTGGGAGTTCGACGAAGACTCTCAACGATACTACGTTTCCTTTCCCGATGATCAGTAGTGGTGCCCAGTTGGGGGTGATTGGGACCGTTGTCGCATGTTGGGTTTTTCTTCTATTTTGGCGCCATAGTCGGGCCATGATTGTTTTGGATGATGTAATGTTATTTATGTTCTTTGATGTGACGTGGCGAGTGTAAGCGAACTATGTTCTCCCCTTTATTATTCATATTACATGGGATTTTGTGAAGATTGCCTAACTTGCGACATATGCCTTCAATGCGATTATGTCTCTAAGTCGTGCCTCGACATGTGAGAGCTATAGTCGCATCGAGGGTGTTACATGGATGAAGAAGAAATTCGCCGCCCACCCACCACCCACTTAGTAGACACTATCGACAATTTGACCGACATGCTCAACTTCGACTCCGAAGACATCGACGGTGTGGACGGCGATGCGGGAGACGAAGAGGAACCACTGCCCACAGGGCACTGGACAGCCACCTCATCATATGATATATACATGGTGGACACACCCAAAGAAGGCAATGGCGACGAGACAACGGAGGATGACCCCTCCAAGAAACAACCCAAGCGCCGACGTCAGCGGCGCCGCTCTAAGTCTCGCCAAAGCAAAAGCGGTGACACTGGCATAGGAGATAATAGCACTCCGGACAGTGCTGAAGACGACAACAATCCCGTCCAGCAAGATTTAGAGCAGGAGGATGGAGAAGCCAGCCCTCCCGAGAGAGCGGCAGATGGAGAGGCGGAGGATGATAATTACATGCCTCCCTCCGAAGACGAGGCAAGCCTCGACGATGACGAATTTGTCGTGCCTGAGGATCCCGTCGAGCAAGAGCGCTTCAAGCGCCGGCTTATAGCCACGACAAATAGCATTAAGAAAAAGCAGCAGCAGCTTCAAGCTGATCAAAATTTGCTAGCTGACAGATGGACTGATGTCCTTCCGGCCGAGGAATATGAACTGGAATGCCCCTCCAAGAGTTACCCAAAGCGCATGTTGCTACTCCGACTGGAGGAGGAAGCATTAAAACCTACATCTCCAGCGTATGACGTGGCTGATCGGCCATCGTGTGGCCATGACAGAGAGGCATTTCAGCCAAAAGCTCAACCTGCACCCTGACGCCACTCAAATAAAAATGTCAAGGCACGGTGAAACACGCTAGACCCGCGAGACGTATTGGAGGACAATGCAAAACACGCAAGATCGATCTACGGATCACGAGGGCGCGCCACCACGCGAGACGATAACCGTCATGCCGGATACAGTAAAAGTAAATCTGGCCGGGCCGAACATAGTGGACAAGACTCATTTGAGCTGCGTCGCGACATAGCCCAGTACAGAGGCGCCGCACACCCCCTATGCTTCACAGACGAAGTAATGGATCACCAAATCCCAGAGGGTTTCAAACCCGTAAATATAGAATCATACGACGACACAACAGATCCTGCGGTATGGATTGAGGACTTCCTCCTGCACATCCACATGGCCCGCGGTGATGATCTACATGCCATCGAATACCTCCCACTTAAACTCAAAGGACCAGCTCGGCATTGGATCAATAGCATGCCAGTAGAATCCATTGGCTGTTGGGAAGATCTGGAAGCCGCATTCCTCGACAACTTCCAGGCACTTATGTGCGACCACCAGATGACGATGACTTGAGCCACATAATTCAACAGCCAGAGGAATCGGCCAGGAAATTCTGGACACGGTTACTGACAAAGAAAAATCATATCGTTGACTTTCCGGATGCAGAGGCCCTAGCAGCTTTTAAGCACAACATCCGCGACGAGTGGCTTACCCAACACCTTTTCAGGAAAAGCCAAAATCCATGGCATCCCTCACAACACTCATGACCCGCTTTTGCGTGGGAGAAGACAGCTGGCTGGCTCGCAGCAATAACATATCAAAGAACCGCGGTACTTCAGATACCAAGGATAGCAATGGCAGGTCACGTCGCAACAACACATAAGCGCCGCGTCAATAGCGACAATACTGAGGATATGACAGTCAATGCCAGATTCAGAGGCTCTAAACCCGGTCAGCGGAAAAAGCCATTCAAAAGAAGCACTCAACGCCCATCCAGTTTGGACCGTATACTCGATCGCTCGTGCCAAATACATGGCACCCCCGACAAGCCAGTCAACAACACCAACAGGGAATGTTGGGTGTTCAAGCAGGCCGGCAAGTTAAGCGCCAAAGATAAAGATAAGGGGCTACATAGTGATGACGAGGAGGAGCCCCGACAGACGAACACCGGAGGGCAGAAGAGGTTCCCCCCACAAGTGCAGACGGTGAACATGATATACGCAACCCACATCCCCAAGAGGGAGCGGAAGCGCGCGTTAAGGGATGTATACGCGTTGGAGTGAGTCGCCCGAAAGTTCAACCCATGGTCCTCCTGTCCGATCACCTTCGACCACAGGGACCATCCCACTAGTATCCGTCATGGCGGATTCGCCGCACTGGTCCTAGACCCAATCATCAACGGATTTCACCTCACTCGAGTCCTCATGGACGGCGGCAGCAGCCTGAACCTGCTTTATCAGGACACAGTGCACAAAATGGGTATAGACCCCTCAAGGATCAAACCCACAAAAACGACATTTAAAGGTGTCATACCAGGTGTAGAGGCCCATTGCACAGGCTCAGTCACACTGGAAGTGGTCTTTGGATCCCCGGATAACTTCTGAAGCGTGGAGTTAATCTTCGATGTAGTCCCATTCCGCAGCGGCTATCATGCATTGCTCGGGCGAACCGCATTTGCGAGATTCAACACGGTACCGCACTATGCATATCTCAAGCTCAAGATGGCAGGACCTCGGGGGGTCATCACAGTCAATGGAAACACAGAGCGCTCTCTCCGCACGGAGGAGCACACCGCGGCCCTCGCAGCAGAAGCGCAAAGCAGCCTCTTATGGCAATCCACCAGTTCGGTGATCAAAGACCCAGACACCTTCAAGCGCGTCCGGAGTAATCGGCAAAAAGACCGCCTGGCACGTTCTGAGCTCACATAGCAGTGCGGCCCCCACCCCAGTCCTAGCCAAACGGCGAAATCCGTGCCACACGTACATAATTACGCATTGGAAATACCATGGGCACAGGTGGGCAGGGGGGCACGACTACGTCACGCCCCAAGACGCGGCTCAACCGCACTAGGGGCTTCCTGCTTTGTTACTTTTCTCTCTATCAGGACTTTAATATCTGGAAACCCCGTCCGGCAGTATGATTGCTGGACACACGATGCAACAACCAAGGAGGCAAAAAGCCACGTCGCACCATGGAACTCCCAGGTGGTCTCCGATAACGAGTGAAATACTTACTCTAAATACCATTCCTCAGCTTGCCCTTGGAGGGGACATGTCAAATAGACCTACTTTTTGCTTATCGCACTACTTGTATCATTCTGCTTCGACGCACCTTTTTGAATAAACAACGCATAGCACTAGACCATTACCGCATTCTCTATTATTTCTTATATATATATATTCATTCATGACATTCAACACCCGTACACTCTGGTACGGCCAACAGGCAAGGGGCTTAAGCGTACCCCATAATACGGCGTGAGAAGTCCGAACACTTTCGACAGTGCGGCACCCCGAACTTATATCATTATATGCATCAGCTCCGAATCATGTCTTGGGTCAATAGTTGGGTTTGCCCGGCTCCCATGTTTTGGTACCTTATGTTCCACTATAACGGCTAAGGTAGCACTGGGAGAACTACTGCGATTGTGCCCCGGTTCATCTGGGCTAAGCACCTTAGTAGAGAAAGCTAAAACTGACTGTCATGATAAGGCGAGAGCTGGTCGCTGTTTGAGAGGTCTCGAGTCCCTAAAGACTTATGCCGCTTAGAGCGAGGAGTCGGCTTTGTCCGGCTTAAGGCGTGTATAGCACCCCAAATTCGGCCTTTCGAATACTAGGGGCTTCGCCAAAATTTGAAATTGTAGACTTCTGTGGCTAAGTGGGAGTGATAAAGCATTATAGTCCGATTGCCTTGTTCGTTGTGCTGAGCACCTCCCTCGAAGGACACAACAATGGGAAAAAGAGTGCTCAGATTTATCCCGAACACCCCGGCACTCGTGGCATGGGGGCAGAAGCCGACGACTAGCCATCTCACAGATTTAACAAACAGTCGCACAGAAGTTAATATTTTAAATTCAAACAAGCGTTGCATAGCGCATATGAACAAGTTTTCATAATACAGGATCACACGAGCAAGTTTATTCAAAAATTACATCCTTCGCACACTCGTCCTCCACAAGACGAGCACCCTTCAGGACACCCTCATAATACATCTCAGGCTCGCGATGCTCCTTGCCCTGCGGTGGCCCCTCCTTCACCAGCTTCTCGGCGTCCATCTTGGCCCAGTGCACCTTTGCACGGGCAAAGGCCCGGCGTGCACCTTTGATGCAGACGGACCGCTTTATGGCCTCCATCCGTGGGCAGGCATCCACAAGCCGCCTCACCAGGCCGAAGTAGCTGTTGGGAAGGGATTTGCCAGGCCACATCTGGACTATAAGGCCCCTCATGGCCTGTCCGGCCGCCTTGTGCAGCTCGACCAGTTGCTTCAGCTGGTCGCTCATAGGCATCAGATGTTCGATCCCAGTATACTGAGACCAGTACAGCTTCTCCGTCGAGCTTCCCTCCTCGGCCTAGTAATATTTCGCGGCATCCGACACGCTGCGGGGCAAATCTGCGAATGCTCCTGGAGAGCTCCGGACTCGGGTAAGTAACAAGCAATTTACTTTCACATGCTTGCTTTGCATATTGAATGCTTTACCCGCTGCTATCTACCTCATCGCCTCAATTACCTGTAGGGCCTTTTGGGCATTAGCCTTGGGATGCTTTGTGCTCTTGAGGGCCGCGGCAAGCTCGGATTCTCATGTCTTCGAGTCAAGCTCCAAAGCCTCGTGCTTCTTCACGAGAGCCTGGAGCTCTTGCTGCACCCCGCACACCCGTGCCTCTTGTTTTTCCCGCTCGATGCGCTCCTTGGCCGCTTTGTTTTCAGCCTCAGACAACGCTTGCTTCAGGGTCGCCACTTCGGTCAGGGCCCCTGGCACATTCTTGATGATCCTGTCAGTTCGCAACCACATTTTCTTTTTTTTATATAGACAAGGTATTACTTACCTTTGTTCTCCTCGAGCTGCCTCTTGGCAAGGCCGAGCTCCTTCTCGGACCGCTTGAGGTCCTGCTTCAATGCGCCGACCTCCGCAGTCAGTGCGGCAGAGGTCAGCAGCGAAGCCTGCATACGCATACCGACATACTTATATTAGACTCCTGCAGATATTATTGATCCTATATTCGGCTTTTCTTTGTGAACACCAAACAGAGCATCAGGGGCTACTGTCTATGCGGTCATATTTTTTCTATATTTTAAATACTTACCACAAAGCCTGTTAGAAGGCTGGCACAGGCTTCAGTCAGTCCGCTCTTGGCGGACTGAACCTTCTTGATCACCGTACACATAATAGTGCGGTGCTCTTCGTCGATGGAAGCGCCGCGAAGCGCTCCCAGCAGGTCGTCCGATGCCTCTGATTGGACAGAGGTCACCGGCACGGACGGCTTGCCATTCTTGGAAGGGGGCCGCCTGCCCGAGTCTGGAACCACTGGAGGTTCCGGCGCGGTGTTCGGCTGAGGGTCGGACTTGGAGCCCCTGGGAGCCTTACTCCCTTTGCTCCTGGAGTCCGGAAGGTCGCCTTGAGGCACCTCCGGGACTGTCTCCCCCCGGCTCGGTGCCCCTTGAGACAATACCTCGGCATTGTCCATAGGGAAAGGAGAGGAGGCAGTTGGAAGTGTATCACTATCCATGTCCGACGAGTCCAAGGATCCGTCCGACGAGGATACGTCGATACGGGCTTGGGGCGGACTACATAATCATGTTCGACGTTAGGGGAAGCAGTGCAACAAAAGTATGCTATGAGTTACTCTGGTATCTGAATACTTACGACTTTGCCAGGGGATTGACCCTGAGCAGCCACTCGTCTTCGCCGTCGGCGGTGGTGGTGGAATATTCTAGAAGGAGAGTCCTTCCCTTCTTGGACCCTTCGGCCTCCCCGGTTGGGGCGGCCTTCCTTTTCTTGTCTCCCCCGACTGGAGGGGGAGAATCTTCATCTTCCTTCTCCTCGTCTTCATGGGAGGCGTACGTCTCGGAGTTATCGAACGATGGGTCCAATACCACCTAGCACCGGGAACTCCTTCGGGTTCCCTTGGCCTTCTTCTTGGTCTTCTCCGGCACCTCATAAGGAGCCGGAGTTCGCATCTCCGTCAGGAGAGCGTCCGCAGGGTCTTCGGGCAGAGGGGCCGGACAGTTAATCTGCCCTGATGTTTCCACCCAGTCCTGTCAAAGGCATGGGAGCTCAGGCCCCGCACATGGTTAAGCTATGGGAAATAAATACCCTACCAGATGTACAGTACTTACCGGATTCACAGGGCGCTTCGCGCTTAGCCGCGGTCCTTGGTAAGAGAAGGAGGGACCTCGGCGCCCTTGAATAGCACCTTCCAGATGTCCTTATGCGTCGTGTTGAAGAGCTCGTGTAGAGTCTGGTGATGGGCCGGGTCGAACTCCCATAAGTTGAAAGCCCGTTGTTGACACATGAGGATCCGGCGGAAGAGCATGACCTGGTATGTTGACAAACTTAAGTTTCTTGCTTGTCATGTTCCGGATACACTTCTAGAATCCATCCAGCTCCACTGAAGAGCCCCAAGACAGGCCCTTCTCCTTCCATGAAGTGAGCCGCATAGGGATTCCAGATCAAAACTCGTGGGCCGTCACCCATTTGGTGTCGCGCGGCTCGGTGATGTAGAACCACCCTGATTGCCACCCCTTTATGTTCTCCACAAAGGATCCCTCGAGCCATGTAACGTTGGGCATTTTGCCTACCATGGCTCCGCCGCATTCCGCTTGTTGGCCGCCTACTACCTTCGGCTTGATGTTGACGGTCTTCAGCCATACGCCAAAGTGGGGCCGGATGCGGAGGAAAGCCTCGCACATGACAATGAACGCCGATATGTTGAGGATGAAATTCGGGGCCAGATCATGAAAGTCCAGCCCGTAATAGAACATGAGGCTGCGTACGAATGGATGGAGTGGAAACCCCAATCCACGGATGAAATGGGGGAGGAAAACCACCCTTTTGTGAGGTTCCGGGGTAGGGACGATCTGCCTAGCGGCTGGCAGCAGGTGCGCGATATCTGCGGCTAAGTATCCGACTCCACGTAGCTTTTTGATGTGTCCCTCCCTGACGGAGGAGGCCATCCACTTGCCTCCCGCTCCATACATGTTTGGAGAGAGTTGAGGAGAAGGATGCAGACTTGGGCGCTGGAGCTCGAGTGCGCGAGAATGGATGAGCAAGGAGGAAGAAGGCGTGGGTAGAAAAAGGTGAGATCTTATCCCTTTATAAGGGCAGACTAAACTATGCGCCCCCACTAGCCTGGCAAAACTCCCTTATCGCCCAAGCACCGTAATTGATGGCGCGGTTGGGATTGGGCCACCTTGCTGCACTTTATTTACTTTTGTTAATTGTTACTCGTTACAAATTATCCTATCACAACACTATATGTTACCTATTATTTCAGTGCTTGCAGAGAATACCTTGCTGAAAACCGCTTATTATTTCCTTCTGCTCCTCGTTGGGTTCGACACTCTTACTTATCGAAAGGACTACGATAGATCCCCTATACTTGTGGGTCATCAAGACTCTTTTCTGGCGCCGTTGCCGGGGAGTGAAGCGCCTTTGGTAGGTGGAATTTCGTAAGGAAAACTTTATATAGTGTGCTGAAATTTACTGTCACTTGTTACTATGGAAAGTAATCCTCTGAGGGGCTTGTTCGGGGTATCTTCACCCCGACCAGTAGAGCAAAGAGTTGCTCCTCAACCAACTGAACCTACTGAAATGAAAATGTCTGCTTTGAAATTCCTTCGGGTATGATAGAAAAACTGCTAGCTAATCCTTTTGCAGGAGACGGAACAACGCATCCTGATGAGCACTTAATATATGTGGATGATGTTTGTGGATTATTTAAGCTTGCAGGTGTACCCAGAGATGTTATTAAGAAGAAGGGCTTTCCTTTATCTTTGAAGGAAGATGCATTGACATGGTATAGGCTATGTGATGACACGGGGTCATGGAACTACGAACGATTGAAATTGGAATTTCATCAGAAGTTTTATCCTATGCATCTTGTTCATCGTGATCACAATTATATATATAATTTTTGGCCTCGCGAAGGAGAAAGCATCGCTCAAGCTTGGGGGAGGCTTAAATCAATGTTATATTCATGCCCCAATCATGAGCTCTCAAGAGAAATGATTATTCAAAATTTATATGCTCGGCTTTCTGATAACAATCGCACCATGCTCGATACTTCTTGTGTTGGCTCTTTTATGACGAAGACTATTGAATTCAAATGGGATTTTTGGAAAGACTTAAACGCAACTCTGAAGATTGGGACCTCAATGAAGGTAAGGAGTCAGGTATGACACCTAAGTTTGATTGTGTTAAATCTTTTATGGGTACCGATGTTTTCCATAAATTTAGCACTAAATATGGACTTGAGTCTGATATAGTAGCTTCTTTCTGTGAATATTTTGCTACTCATGTTGATCTCCCTAGGGAGAAGTGGTTTAAATATCATCCTCCCATAGAAGTAAAAGTAGTTGCACCTATTAAAGTTGAAGAAAAGACTATCACTTATAATGATCCTATTGTTCCTACTGCTTATGTTGAGAAACCACCTTTTCCTGTTAGGATAAAAGATCATGCTAAAGCTTCAATGTGGTTCGTAAAAGCAATATTAGAACTTATACACCTGCTGAGCAAATTAAAGTTGAACCTAATATTGCTATTGTTAAAGATCTCTTGTCTGCTAATATTGATGGGCATGTTATTCATTTCCGTGATGAGCCTCCTAGAATTGCTAAACCTTGTGCTAAAGATAAACCTAGATCTTTGGTAGGCATGCCTGTTATTTCTGTTAAAATAGGAGATCATTGTTATCATGGCTTGTGTGATATGGGTGCCAGTGCTAGTGCTATACCTCATGACTTATACAAACAAATTATGCATGATATTGCACCTGCTGAGATAGAAGATATTGATGTCACAATTAAACTTGCCAATAGAGATACTATTTCACCAATTGGAATTGTTAGAGATGTTGAAGTCTTGTGTGGGAAAACTAAATATCTTGCTGATTTTCTTATTCTTGGTTCCCCACAAGATAGCTTTTGTCCCATTATATTTGGTAGACCCTTCTTGAACACTGTTAATGCTAAGATAGATTGCAAAAAGGATGTTGTTACTATTGGTTTAGGTGATACGTCTCATGAATTTAATTTCTCTAAATTTCGTAGACAACACCGTGAAGAGGAATTGCCTAGTAAAGATGAAATTATTGGTCTTGCTTCTATTTCTGTGCCTCCTAGTGATCCTTTAGAACAATATTTGCTAGACCATGAAAATTATATGTTTATGAATGAAAGAAGGGAAATAGATGAAGTATTCTTTAAACAGGAACCCATCCTGAAACACAATTTGCCTGTTGAAATCCTAGGGGATCCTCCTCCACCCAAGGGTGACCCCGTGTTTGAGCTTAAACCGTTACCTGATACTCTTAAATATGCTTATCTTGATGAGAAAAAGATATATCCGATTATTATTAGTGCTAACCTTTCAGAGCATGAAGAAGAGAGATTATTGAAAACTCTGAAAAAGCACCGTGCTGCTATTGGATATACTCTTGATGATCTTAAGTGCATTAGTCCCACTCTGTGTCAACACAAAATAAATAGGAGGAAGATGCCAAACCAGTTCGTGATCATCAACAACGACTGAATCCAAAGATGAAGGAAGTGGTAAGAAAGGAAATACTAAAGCTTCTTGAGGCAGGTATAATTTATCCCGTTGCTGATAGTCAGTGGGTAAGTCCTTTCCATTGTGTCCCTAAGAAGGGAGGTATTACTGTGGTTCCTAATGATAAAGATGAGTTGATCCCGCAAAGAATTATTACAGGTTATAGGATGGTAATTGATTTCCGCAAATTGAATAAAGCTACTAAAAAGATCATTACCCCTTACCTTTTATTGATCAAATTCTAGAAAGATTATCCAAACATACACATTGTTGCTTTCTAGATGGTTATTCTGGTTTCTCTTAAATACCCGTGTCAGCCAATGATCAATCAAAGACTACTTTTACTTGCCCTTTTGGTACTTTTGCTTATCGATGTATGCCTTTTGGTTTATGTAATTCACCTGCTACCTTTCAAAGATGCATGATGTCTATATTCTCTGACTTTTGTGAAAAGATTTGTGAGGTTTTCATGGATGATTTTTCCGTCTATGGATCCTCTTTTGATGATTGCTTAAGCAACCTTGACCGAGTTTTGGAGAGATGTGAAGAAACTAATCTTGTCTTGAGTTGGGAAGAGTGCCACTTTATGGTTAATGAAGGTATTATCTTGGGGCATAAAGTTTCTGAAAGAGGTATTGAGGTTGATAAAGCCAAGGTTGATGCTATTGAAAAGATCCCATGTCCCAAGTACATCAAAGGTATAAGAAGTTTCCTTGGTCATGCCGGTTTTTACAGGAGGTTCATTAAGGACTTCTCTCCAAAATTTCTCAGCCTCTGACTAATTTATTACAAAAAAGATATACCATTTGCTTTTGACGATGATTGCGTAGAAGCATTTGAAATACTTAATAAAGCATTAATCTCTGGAGCTATTGTTCAGCCACCTGATTGGAAATTACCCTTTGAAATTATGTGTGATGCTAGTGATTATGCTGTAGGTGTTGTTCTAGGGCAAAGAGTTGATAAGAAATTAAATGTTATTCAATATGCTAGTAAAACTCTAGACAATGCTCAGAGAAATTATGCTACTTCTGAAAAAGAATTCTTAGCAGTTGTATTTGCTTGTGATAAGTTCAGATCATATATTGTTGATTTTAATGTAACTATTAATACAGATCATGCTGCTATTAAATACCTTATGGAAAAGAAAGATGCTAAACCTAGACTTATTAGATGGGTTCTCTTGCTATAAGAATTTGATTTGCATATTATTGATAGGAAGGGAGCTGAGAACCCCGTTGCAGACAACTTGTCTAGGTTAGAAAATGTGGTTGATGACCCACTACCTATTGATGATAGCTTTCCTGATGAACAATTAAATGTCATAAATGCTTCTCAGAATGCTCCACGGTATGCTGATAATTCTAATTAAATTGTTGCTAAATTTATACCACCTAGTTTCACATACCAGCAAAAGAAAAAGTTCTTCTATGATTTGAGGCATTACTTTTGGGATGACCCACATCTTTATAAAGAAGGAGTAGATGGTGTTATTAGACGCTGTGTACCTGAGCATGAACAGGAACAGATCCTACGCAAGTGTCACTCCGAGGCATATGGAGGACACCATGCTGGAGATAGAATTGCACACAAGGTATTGCATTCCGGTTTTTATTGGCCTACTCTCTTCAAGGATGCCCGTAAGTTTGTCTTGTCTTGTGATGAATGTCAAAGAATTGGTAATATTAATAGACGTCAAGAAATGCCTATGAATTCTTCACTTGTTATTGAACAATTTGATGTTTGGGGCTTTGATTATGTGGGACCTTTTCCTTCCTATAATGGATATGGACATATTTTAGTTGTTGTTGATTACGTTACTAAGTGGGTAGAAGCTATTACAACTAGTAGTGCTGATCATAACACCTCTATTAAGATGCTTAAAGAAGTTATTTTTCCAAGGTTTGGAGTCCCTAGATATTTAATGACTGATGGTGGTTCACATTTTATTCATGGTGCTTTCCGTAAAATGCTTGCTAGATATGATGTTAATCATAGAATTGCATCTCCTTATCACCCGCAGTCTAGTGGTCAAGTAGAATTGAGTAATAGAGAACTCAAATTAATTTTGCAAAAGACTGTTAATAGATCTAGAAAGAATTGGTCCAAGAAACTTGATGATGCATTATGGGCCTATAGAACTGCATATAAAAATCCTATGGGTATGTCTCTGTATAAAATGGTCTATGGAAAAGCATGTCACTTACCTCTCGAACTAGAACATAAGGCTTATTGGGCTATTAAAGAGCTCAATTATGATTTTAAACTTGCCGGTGAGAGGAGGTTATTTGATATTAGCTCACTTGATGAATGGAGAACCCAAGCCTATGAAAATGCCAAATTATTTAAAGAAAAAGTTAAAAGATGGCATGACAAAAGGATACAAAAGCGTGAGTTTAATGTAGGTGACTATGTATTGCTATACAACTCTCATTTAAGATTTTTTGCAGGAAAACTTCTCTCTAAATAGGAAGGTCCTTACGTTATCGAGGAGGTCTATCGTTCCGGTGCCATAAAAATCAACAACTTCGAAGGCACAAATCCGAAGGTGGTGAACGGTCAAAGAATTAAACATTATATCTCAGGTAATCCTATAAATGTTGAAACCAATGTTATTGAAACCGTAACCCCGGAGGAATACATAAGGGACACTTTCCGGAACGTTCCAGACTCCGAAAAGGAATAGGTATGTGGTACGGTAAGTAAACCGACTCCAAACAGTTCTAATGGCAATTTTCTTCCGTTTTGGAATATTTAGAAAAATAGAAAAATAAGAAGCAGTCCGGGAAGGACACGAGGGCTCCACGAGGGTGGAGGGCGCGCCCTACCCCCTGGGCGCCCCCCTACCTCGTGGGCGCCTCGTGTGCTCTTCGGACTCCGTTTTCTTACACGTTACGTATTTTGGTCCGTAAAAATTCATTATATAATGTCCCGGAGGTTTTGACTCCCGTATCACACAATTATCCTCTGTTTGTGTTTCGAGCAGTTGCTGCTACAGATTAGAGCAAGATGTCTTTGCAAGAATCAGTCGGGGAGAGCTGGGTGTCTCATCCGGCACCGAGATCAATGACAAACAACAATGTTGACCACTTTGGGCCAGCAACGGAGGAAGAGATGGAGGCTAATTTGAAGAGAATAGATGCCATGGAGGAGGATCAAGAAGTCACTTCTCGCTTCCGAGCTGGATTCACCATGGGGGAACTGCAGAGCTCGACTATTCCAAACTCAGTTATCCCTTCCATTGTTAGATTTATTTTTTATGAGAATATGAAAAAGAGTGTCACTGGTTCTCCCGCAGCTATGCAGTACCCTTGGGTGCAGGGAGCTTTGGCTGTTACAGGAAAACTTCCAAAGGAAATAATGGACCTCAAGCAACAAGTCAACAAGCTCGAGGAGGAGAATCATATCCTGAGGGGCATCATCGCCAAGAATATCACATCACCATCCCCGAAAAAGGAAACATAATCACATGGGTATGGGCACTCCCCTTGGCAACTGCCAAGCTTGGGGGAGTGCCCCGGTATTGCATCATCATCACTTTTGTCTTTACCGTTTTCTTAGTTCGATCCTTTTGATAATATTTTGATCTAGTAGAATAAAAGTTCTTAGTATGATCTAGTTGTGAGTTTTGCTTTGTGATCCTTCTATGTAATCGAGTCCGTGAGCTATATATAATAAAGATTAGTGTTGAGTCAAGGTCTTTATTATTTTGCCATGATCTTGAGTGAAGAAAAGAAAAGAGAAAGAAATAAAGAGAAACAAAGAGATCATATGGATCTTATGGAGAGTAATGAGCTCACATAGAAAAAGTATGATGAATAAAAGTTCTTGAGAGTTGACAAACATAGTTTTGGTCATCGTTGCAATTAATAGGAAGTAATAAAGAAAGAGAGGTCTTCACATATAAATATACTATCTTGGACATCTTTTATGATTGTGAGCACTCATTAAAATATGACATGATAAAGAGTTGATGTTGGACAAGGAAGACAACGTAATGGGTTATGTTTTCTTACATCTGAGATAAATTATATTGTCTTGGATCATCCAACATGATTGAGCTTGCCTTTCCCCCTCATGCTAGCCAAATCGCACCAACTAGAGATACTACTTGTGCTTCCAAACACCCTTATACTAGTTTTGCCATGAGAGTCCACCATATCTACCTATGGATTGAGTAAGATCCTTCAAGTAAGTAGTCATCGGTGCAAGCAATAAAAATTGCTCTCTAAATATGTATGATTGATTGGTGTGGAGGAAATAAGCTTTATACGATTGTGTGATATGGAAGAAATAAAAGCGACGCACTACATAATAAAGGTCCATATCACAAGTGGCAATATAAAGTGACGTTCTTTTGCATTAAGATTTTGTGCATCCAACCATAAAAGCGCATGACAACCTCTGCTTCCCTCTGCGAAGGGCCTATCTTTTACTTTCATCTCCCACCTTACATAAGAGTCATGGTGATATTCACCCTTCCTTTTTACATTTTATCTTTTGGCAAGCACAACATGTTGGAAAAGATCCTGGTATATATGGCTAATTGGATTTGAATTTTCATGAACTATTATTGTTGACATTACCCTTGAGGTAAAATGTTGGGAGGCAAAACTATAAGCCCCTATCTTTCTCTGTGTCCGATTAAAACTCCATACCCATGAGTATTGCGTGAGTGTTAGCAATTGTGAAAGACTATATGATAGTTGAGTATGTGGACTTGCTAAAAAGCTCTTATATTGACTCTTTCCTATATTATGATAAATTGCAATTGCTCCAATGACTGAGATTATAGTTTGTTAGTTTTCAATGAAGTTTATGATTCATACTTGAAATTGTGATTGAATTGTTACTCTAGCATAAGAGATCATATGACAAGAATTATATAAGTTGTTGTTCTAAGAATGATCATGATGCCCTCTTGTCCGTATTTTATTTTTATCGACACCTCTATCTCTAAACATGTGGATATATTTTTCGATTTCGGCTTTCGCTTGAGGACACGCGAGGTCTATGCTTGCGGGAGTTGATACATCCATTTTGCATCATGCTTTTATATCGATATTTATTGCATTATGGGCTGTTATTATACATTATGTCATAATTCATATGTCTATTTTCTCTTATTTTACAAGGTTTACATAAAGAGGGAGAATGCCGACAGCTGGGATTCTGGGCTGGAAAAGGAGCAAATATTAGAGACCTATTCTACACAGCTCCAAAAGTCCTGAAACTTCATGGAAGACGTTTTCAGAATATATAAAAAATACTGAGCGCAAGAACTTCACCAGGGGGGCCATAGCCTGCCCGCGAGGGTGGGTGGGGCGCCCCCTACCTCGTGGACCCCCTGGTGGCCCTCCGATGGCCATCTTCTGCTATATGGAGTCTTTCAATGAGGAAAAATCATAAGCCATCTTTCCGGACGAGATCCCGCCGCCACGAGACGGAACCTTGGTGGAACCAATCTAGTGCTCTGGCGGAGCTATTTTGCTATTAGTAGTCATGTGAATATGGTATTCGTTCGATATTTTGATGAGATGTATGTTGTCTCTCCTCTAGTGGTGTTATGTGAACGTCGACTACATGACACTTCACCATTATTTGCGCCTAGAGGAAGGCATTGGGAAGTAATAAGTAGATGATGGGTTGCTAGAGTGACAGAAGCTTAAACCCTAGTTTATGCGTTGCTTCGTAAGGGGCTGATTTGGATCCATATGTTTCATGCTATGGTTAGGTTTACCTTAATACTTTTGTTGTAGTCGCGGATGCTTGCAATATAGGTTAATCATAAGTGGGATGCTTGTATAAGTAAGGGCAGCACCCAAGCATTGGTCCACCCACATACAAAATTATCAAAGTACCGAACGCGAATCATATGAACGTGATGAAAACTAGCTTGACAATATTCCCATGTGTCCTCAGGAGCGCTTTACATCATATAAGAGTTTGTCCAGGCTTGTCCTTTGCTACAAAAAGGATTGGGCCACCTTGCTGCACTTTATTTACTTTTGTTACTTGTTACTCACTATGAATTATCCTATCACAAAACTATTTGTTACCTATTATTTTAGTGCTTGCAGAGAATACCTTGCTGAAAACCGCTTATCATTTCCTTATGCTCCTCGTTGGGTTTGACACTCTTACTTATCGAAAGGACTATGATAGATCCACTATACTTGTGGGTCATCACACACCTCAGCAGAATGGCATCATGGAGTGAAAGAACGGGGCACTCATTGAGATGGCTCGGACGATGCTTGATGAGTACAAGACTCTAAGGAAGTTCTGGCCTGAAGCTCTTGATACTGCATACCATGTCATCAACCGTGTTTATCTTCACAAGCTTCTAAAGAAGACATCATATGAGCTACTGACTAGTAAGAAGCCAAACGTAAGCTACTTCAGAGTATTTGGTGCTAGGTGCTGGATCAAAGATCCGCATCACACTTTAAAATTTGCACTGAAAGCTCATGAAGGTTTTATGCTTGGTTACGGAAAGGATTCGCACTCCTTCAGAGTCTTCAACCTATTTCACTATAAAGTGGTTCAAACTATGGATGTGCGGTTCGATGAAACTAACGGCTCGCAAAGAGAGAACCTGCCAAATGTGCTAGATGAAGTCTCACCAAGTGAATCCATCAAGCTTATGGGTACTGGAGAAATCATACCTTCAGAGGCACAGGCTGAAGAGGAACTTATCATTTCTGCACCAAATCAACCTGAAGACTCTGCTTAGCCTGAAGCCAATGCTGAAGATGAAGACAATGATCAGCAAGGGAAAAATCTTCGTCCAATTCATCCCCGTGTTCCAAATGAAGTACAAATTGAGGAGATAATTGATAGCATCAATGCACCTGGTCCACTCACTCGTTCAAGAGCAACTCAGCTAGCAAATTTCTGTGGGCACTTTGCATTTGTCTCTATATCTGAACCCAAGAAAGTTGTTGAAGCCTTCATGGAACCTGAATGGATTCAAGCTATGCAAGAAGAGCTTCAACAGTTCGAGCTGAACAATGTATGGGAAATGGTCAAGTGTCCTGATCCTCGCAAGCACAATATCATAGGCACAAAATGGATCTATGGCAAAAAACAAGATGAGAATGGTCAAGTTGTCAGAAACAAGGCTCGTCTCGTTGCTCAAGGATACACTCAAGTTGAAGGGATTTACTTTGATGAAACATTTGCTCCGGTGGCTAGGCTTGAAGCCATTCGCATTCTGCTAGCCTATGCCAACCATCACAGCATCCTCCTATATCAAATGGATGTGAAGAGTGCCTTTCTCAATGGCAAGATTGAAGAAGAAGTGTGTGTTGCACAACCACCTGGCTTTGTAGATCCAAAACATCCTGATATGGTTTACAAGCTCGACAAGGCACTGTATGGCCTCAAACAAGCCCCTCGTGCTTGGTATGACACACTCAAAGACTTCCTGAAGAGCAAAGGCTTCAAACCTGGTTCCCTGGATCCCACTCTCTTCACGAAGACATACGATGGTGAACTGTTTGTGTGTCAGATCTATGTGGATGACATTATCTTCAGCTGCACTGACAAAAGATACAGTGATGAGTTTGGACACATGATGCAAGAGCAATATCATATGTCCATGATGGGTGAGCTGAAGTTCTTCCTTGGTCTTCAAATCCGTCAGCAAAGCAACGACATCTTCATATCTCAAGAGAAATACCTCAAAGATTGCCTGAAGAAGTTTGGAATGCAAGACTGCAAGGGATACATGACGCCAATGCCAACCAAAAGTCATCTCGGCCCCGACGACAATGGTAAAGAGTTCAATCAAAAGGTATACCGCTCCATGATTGGTTTTTACTCTATTTATGTGCATCTAGGCCAGATATCATGCTTAGAGTTTGCATGTGTGCCCAATTCCAAGCAGCACCAAAGGAGTCACATCACTTAGCTGTGAAGCGAATTCTTTGATATTTGGCTTACACCCCAACACGAGGATTATGGTATCTAAAGGGCTCAGAGTTTGATCTAGTTGGATTCTCAGATGCTTATTATGCTGGTGACAAGGTTGATCGCAAGTCTAGATCAGGCACATGTCACTTCCTTGGATGATCTCTTGTCTG
Source organism: Triticum aestivum (assembly GCF_018294505.1). Taxonomy (NCBI): domain Eukaryota; kingdom Viridiplantae; phylum Streptophyta; class Magnoliopsida; order Poales; family Poaceae; genus Triticum; species Triticum aestivum. The sequence goes on along the minus strand of NC_057800.1, from coordinate 203,966,865 downwards.
TTGGTCTTCAAAGAAGCAGAACTTTGTGTCTCTCTCCACTGCTGAATCTGAATACATTGCTGCTGGATCTTGCTGCACTCAGCTTCTATGGATGAAGCAAACTCTCAAGGACAATGGCATCCAACTGAAGCAAGTACCACTCTACTGCAAAAATGAAAGTGCCATCAAGATTGCCAACAACCCAGTTCAGCACTCGAAGACAAAGCACATTGAAATTCGTCATCACTTTCTCAGAGACCATGTCATGAAGGAAGATATTGATATCATTCACATCAACACCGAAGAGCAATTAGCAGATACCTTCACAAAGCCCTTGGATGAGAAAAGGTTTTGCAAGTTGTGGTGTGAGCTAAATATCTTAGAATCCTCGAATGTGTTGTGATTGGACACACATCCTAACGCTTATGCATGTGATGACTTAGATGTGCAACACATGCAGTAAAGTATATCTTCAATCAATGAAGACATACACTCTAAGTGTGAAAACATTAACGTGGAATTTGACTTTGGAGCGCCACGATAATTGTGTGTCGTGTCTGGGTCTAATACTTCCTATACGGTGGGTAACGCCACCACCAAACTCTTGTTTGGAGTGTTTTCATTGACGTCACATTTGCATAGTCTTCACATTTGGTTTGTCTTCGACACTGATTTGATGTCATGTTTATCTTCACAGTGTTGATTTGGTCTCATACTGATATATATACATTTGTGTTCTATCCTCTATAGCATTCACTTATAGCTATGTCTTCTTGTTTGAATCTTTTGATCTAAGTGAATGTGATCGGACCCTAACCCCCTCTATGCTTCAACCTCAGATTCTATCTATCCAAATCATATGCATTCTATTGAAATTGTCGATTGTCTTCTCTGAGTCCTTGTCAGCAGAAGACACAGAGACAAAAATCGAATCTATTTTAATGCTATGTCCTTATTGCCTAAAACCGGAGAAGCTGGAACGACCACCCGACAATCCAGACATGTGTGGGAACATGGAACAACTTCCAATGTGTTGCATGCATGCCACGTGTACTTTAGATGTGAACCTCTAGGGGCACTTGCGTAATAACGCTGTGCCGTCCCTGTCCTTATAAATACACACCTCACCGCGGTCATTATCTCTTCTTCGACCTCCTCTCCTCGCACCAAAACCCTAGCACCTCTGCTAGCTCGCGACGACACCGGAGACGAAGGGCTTAGCTGTCGTGACATCTTAGACACCATACTCACGCCGGCCACGGACCTCGTCCTCTCCGCCGCTGCCGTAGGTGTCTTCCACCGCCAAGTTAGGGTGCGGGAGATTGAACTGCTCGGCCTCCCTCTCAACTTCGTCTAGCAGTTCTTCGTGTGGTAATTAAATCTTACTTTTACTACCCTTTTGATTCATCAGATCCATCCACGTACTTCAACCAGAAGTGGTTTCTAAGCTTGCAAATCTGGGTCTATCTTGTTCTGCATCTCATATCATGCCAAGTATATTCACTTATGCTTCACTGCTAGTTAGATTCCTCACTTGTACTTATTCTTGGATTTGTACAAATCTGGAAGCAACTCTCATCAAATAAGTTAATGTCTTCGCACTATGAGATCAATGTATTCAAACCGATTTATCTTCAAAATCTTCTAAGAATGCATATGACCTCTTCCCCTTCCCTCGCACCTCTAATACTATCACAGGTACATGGCCATGGGAGAATCCCTTGGTTCTCATAGACTGCATTCATTTGCAGGATTCTGACATCGACAGACCAATTCTCCTGAAGCCAGTTCCTGTTTGACCAGCAGACAGAAGCCATTCACAGTCTTGAAGCCTTTCAGCTTGAATACTATGGCCACTGAGAAATCAACTAGAAAGGGCGCCAGGCAGCGCCGTGGGGATATAGCCAAGGACCTGCCACCAGATCTCTTTGAAATGTACAAGTTAGATCCTGAAGAAACCTATGGCGAGTGCAAGACCCGAATCCAATGGATTCGAAGATACTGGGCCGAAGAATGGTTCAAGTACAGATTTGTGACTACTGACTATGCTGAAAAGAACGCTATCAAGCATCCCTGGGGAGATATTTTGTATCGAAATCTGCAGCCTAAGTCCAAGCCCGAAGCTATTGCTCAAGGCTTCTATCCTTGCATGGTCAGAGGACCACAGCCTGAAAATGCCGACCCATCTAGTTTGCTATGGTGTCGCGACGACAATCTCTTCAAGCGCAACTTTCAGTTTGTCAAAGAGTCTGCCAAGAAGAACAAGAAGCAGTTTGGCCTCGACTTCAACCCTGGTCCATGTGATCCATGGTCTGATGGCACACGTGATGCCAATCCCAATGAAATCGGCCCCTTCTACAACCTCAAAGGCCTCATCACTCGTATTGCTGTATAGGGGGCTACGATGGACCACTCAGCTGACGACGCAAATTCTGAAGATGCACCAGCCCCACCAAAGCATTAGCAGAAGAAATCAAAGGCTTCAAAGCCCTCTATTGCACCGAAAGTTTCGCGTGCGAAGCCATTGGCCACTGCACCTCCTGAACCCAGTGTGCAATCTGAAGATCTTTCTCGTGTCTCCAAGAAGTAGAAGCCCAAGAAGAAGCCCATGAAGACTTCTGGGCATGAGCTAACTCCAGCTGTCATTTTGAGGAACGAAGATGAAACCATTGATCTGTCAAGCGACGAAGACTTTGGTGATGATGCTCTTGAGCTTCTAATCAAGAGCAAGCAAGAGGCAGAGATCTTCAACGATCTGCCCCTCTTTGATGTGGATATTCTGAACAACTTCATTGATGAGTGGTTCAACGACCAGAGCATAAGCATCGTTGATCTTCAGCTGCCAGTGGACATCAGCATCACCTTCCACGGAGCCATTGCAAATGAGTTGGCCTTGGCTCAGAAGATCGTCGAGATGAAGAACAAAATTTATTTTGAGAAGGCATAGTTCAAGAAGCACATGGCAAAGCTCAGCATGGCTGATGTTCAAAGCTTTAACAAGATGTTGCATGAGCTCAAGCAGCAAGTTTCACAAGAAGCGCGAGGAAGCTAAAAGCTCAAGAGAGCGGATGAAATACTTTACATAGAAATGCGTTCAAGCCCACAATGAGGCAGAGAAGCGCAAGGCTCTGGGGCGTCCTGGTATCGACCCTAGAATAGCTACCAAACAGAAGAAGAAGTCTGCTGCGACACACATTGAAGCACCAAGGCAGGAAGCACCTAGCATTGTCTTCCCTGCCAGCATGACAGGCTCGAAGCCTAAGGCCCCCTCAGCAGCTTCAGAGCTAAAGAAAACCAGGGTAGCTAAATATGATGCCAGGAAGCGCAAGCACAAGGATGCCTATGATGGTGCTCCATCAACAAAGAAGCCGAAGACAAAGTCTTCACGGAAAGAGCGTGCTGCTGCCACAGAGCCACTTGTTGTTGAGCCCATCTCAGTTGCACGTCCTGCCTCCTCTAAGCAAGAGCGTCAACTTGTAGTACACGAGCCTACTACCACAGAGGCTCCCGAAGACGAAGAAGTACCAGCTGTTGACCCCATCACAGCTGAAGACATTGATCATGAAGACAATGTAGAAGATGATGAAGTCCTTCCTCAGATCGAGCACCAATCGGTATCATCCCCTATTCTCACGAATAGCGAACTAATACGTCTCCAACGTATCTATAATTTTTGATTGCTCCATGCTATATTATCTTCTGTTTTGGATGTTTATGGGCTTTATTATACATTTTTATATTATTTTTGGGACTAACTTGTTAACCCAGAGCCCAGTGCCAGTTTCTGTTTTTTCCTTGTTTTAGAGTATCGCAGAAAAGGAAAATCAAATGGAGTCCAATTGACCTGAAACTTCACGGAACTTATTTTTGGAAGGAAAGCAAACCGGGAGACTTGGAGTCCATGTCAAGGAAGCTTCGAGGAAGCCACGAGGTAGGGGGCGCGCCCTCCACCCTCGTGGCTCCCCTGACATACCTCTTCCTCCTATATATACCCATATACCGTAAAATGATCAGGGAGCACAATAGATTGGGATTTCCGCTGCCAGAAGCCTCCGTAGCCACCTAAAGCAAATCTAGACCCGTTCCGGCACCCTACCGGAGGGGGCAATCCCTCTCCGATGGCCATCTTCATCATCCCGGTGCTCTCCATGACGAGGAGGGAGTAGTTCTCCCTCGGTGCTGAGGGTATGTACCAGTAGCTATGTGTTTGATCTCTCTCTCTCTCTCTCTCTCTCTCTCTCTCTCGTGCTCTTAAGGTGGTACGATCTTGATGTATCGCGAGCTTTGCTATTATAGTTGGATCTTATGATGTTTTCTTCCCCCTCTACTCTCTTGTAATGGATTGAGTTTCCCCTTTTGAAGTTATCTTATCGGATTGAGTCTTTAAAGATTCGAGAACACTTGATGTATGTCTTGCCGTGCGTATCTGTGGTGACATGGGATATCACGTGATTCACTTGATGTATGTTTTGGTGATCAACTTGAGGGTTCCGCCCATGAACCTATGCATAGGGGTTGGCACACGTTTTCGTCGTGATTCTCCGGTAGAAACTTTGGGGCACTCTTTGAGGTTCTATGTGTTGATTGAATAGATGAATCTGAGATTGTGTGGTGCATATCGTATAATCATACCCATGGATACTTGAGGTGACATTGGAGTATGAAAGGATCGAGAAGAGGTCTAGAGGGGGAGTGATTAGACACTAAGTGCCAAAAGTTGCAGTTTTTAATATTCTTAAGTTTAAGTGGAGTTTAAGCACAAGTTTAACTAACACAATACATATCAAGCAAGCATGCAATGAGTATATGAGCAGCGGAAAGTAAAGCATGCAACTTGCAAGAATGTAAAGAGAAGGGTTTGGAGAATTCAAACGTAATTGTAGACACAGATGTTTTTGTCGTGGTTCTGACAGGTGGTGCTATTGTACATCCACGTTGATGGAGACTTCAACCCACGGAGGGTAACGATTGCGCGAGTCCACGGAGGGCTCCACCCACGAAGGGTCCACGAAGAAGCAACCTTGTCTATTCCATCACGGCCGTCGCCCACGAAGGACTTGCCTCACTAGCCGTAGATCTTCACGAAGTAGGCGATCTCCTTGCCCTTACAAACTCCTTGGTTCAACTCCACAATCTTGTTGGAGGCTCCGAAGTGACACCTAGCCAATCTAGGAGACACCACTCTCCAAGAAGTAACAAATGGTGTGTTGATGATGAACCCCTTGCTCTTGTGCTTCAAATGATAGTCTCCCTGAGGGAGTCCTGGATTAGGGGGTGTTCGGATGGCCGGACTATACCTTCAGCCGGACTCCTGCACTATGAAGATACAAGATTGAAGACTTCGTCACGTGTCCGGAAGGGACTTTCCTTGGCGTGGAAGGCAAGCTTGGCGATACGGATATGTAGATCTCCTACCATTGTAACCGACTCTATGTAACCCTAACCCTATCCGGTGTCTATATAAACCGAAGGGTTTTAGTCCGTAGGACATCATATTCATACACAACAATCATACCATAGGCTAGCTTCTAGGGTTTAGCCTCTCCGATCTCGTGGTAGATCTACTCTTGTACTACCCATATCATCAATATTAATCAAGCAGGACCTAGGGTTTTACCTCCATCGAGAGGGCCCAAACCTGGGTAAAACTTCGTGTCCCTTGCCTCCTGTTACCATCCGGCCTAGATGCACAGTTCGGGACCCCCTACCCGAGATCCGCCGGTTTTGACACCGACATTGGTGCTTTCATTGAGAGTTCCTCTGTGTCGTCGCCGTCAGGCTTGATGGCTCCTATGATCATCAATGGCGATGCAGTCCAGGGTGAGACCTTCCTCCCCGGACAGATCTTCGTCTTCGGCGGCTTCGCACTGCGGGCCAATTCACTTGGCCATCTGGAGCAGATCAAAAGCTATGCCCCTGGCCGTCAGGTCAGATTTGGAAGCTTAAACTGCACAGCTGACATCCGCGGGGACTTGATCTTCGACGGATTCGAGCCACTGCCGAGCGCGCCGCACTGTCACGACGAGCATGATCTAGCTCTGCCGCCGAATAGTGCCCTGGAGGCCGCACCCGCATCGGCTTCGACCCTTAATTCGGAGCCAACTGCGCCGATCGAGGATGGGTGGTTGGACACCGCCTCAGGGGCTGCGATCCCAACGGCGATCGAGCTAAACACCAGCCCCGCACTCTGCGAGACTCGTGACTCCAAGGAACCGGACTCCTCTCCAGACTCCAAACCCTCCGCCCCCCTGCCGATCGAATCCGATTGGGCGCCGATCATGGAGTTTACCGCCGCAGACATCTTTCAGCACTCGCCTTTCGGTGATATTCTGAAGACACTAAAGTCTCTTCTTTATCAGGAGAGCCCTGGCCGGACTACGGTCAGCAAGGTTGGGATTCGGACGATGAAGAAATTCAAAGCCCACCCACCACCCACTTTGTAGGCAATGTTGACGACTTAACCGACATGCTCGACTTCGACTCCGAAGACATCAACGGTATGGACGCCGATGAAGGAGACGATGAAGAACCAGCGCCTATCAGGCCCTGGAAAGCCACCTCGTCATATGACATATACATGGTGGACAACCCAAAAGAAGGAGATGGCGATGGAACAGCGGAGGATGACCCCTCCAAGAAACAGCCTAAGCACCGGCGTCAGCGGCGCCGCTCAAAATCCTGCCAAAACAAACACGGTGATTCCAGCACGGGAGATAATAATACTTTGGAAAGTGCCGAAGAAAACCCCCTCCAGCAAGATTTAGCACTGGAGGATGGAGAAACCAGCCCTCATGAGAGAGCGGCAGACAGAGAGGTCGAGGACGATAATTATATGCCTCCCTCTGAAGACGAGGAAAGCCTCGACGACGACAAATTCGTCGTGCCAGAGGATCCCATCGAGCAAGAGCGTTTTCAACGCAGGCTTATGCCCACGGCAAGAAGTCTCAAGAAAAAACAGCAACAGCTTAGAGCTGACCAAGATTTGCTAGTCGACAGATGGACTGAAGTCCTTGCGGCCGAAGACCATAAACTCGAACGCCCCTCCAAGAGCTACCCAAAGCGCAGGTTGCTACCCCGATTAAAGGAGGAAGCACTTGATGCGGCCGACCGGCCACCTCGTGGCCGCGACAGAGAGGCCTCTCGGCCCACCACTCAAGCCGCACCCCATACCAAGGCACGGGAATATGCGCCAGACTTACGACATATGTTGGAGGAGAAGGCAAGGCAAACAAGATCGATCTACGGATCGTGTGGGCGCCCCACAGCTCGAGACGGTAACCATCACGCTGGCCACAAATTCGGCAGGGCCGAACACAGCAGACAAAGCTCATTGGAGCTACGTCGTGACATAGCCCAGTATAGAGGCGCCGCACACCCACTATGCTTCACAGACGAAGTAATGGATCATCAAATCCCCGAGGGTTTCAAACCTGTCAACATCGAATCATATGATGGCACAACAGATCCTGCGGTATGGATCGAGGATTATCTCCTTCATATCCACATGGCCCGCGGCGATGATTTCCACGCCATCAAATACCTCCCAATCAAGCTTAAAGGACCAGCTCGGCATTGGCTTAACAGCTTGCCATCAGGATCAATCAGTTGTTGGGAGGACCTGGAAGCCGCATTCCTCCACAATTTCTAGGGCACTTTTGTGCGACCCCCAGACACCGATGACCTAAGTCACGTAATTCAGTAGCCAGCTGAATCGGCCAGGCAATTCTAGACACGGTTCCTAACAAAGAAAAATCAAATAGTCGACTGTCCGAACACCGAGGCCCTAGTAGCCTTCAAGCACAATATCCGTGACGAGTGGCTTGCCCGGCACCTTGGACAGGAAAAGCCGAAGTCTCTGGCAGCACTCACGACACTCATGACCCGCTTTTGCGCAGGAGAAGACAGCTGGCTTGCTCGTAGCAACAATATGACCAAGAACCCTGGTAATTCAGATACCAGGGACAGTAGTGGCAGGTCGCGTCGCAACAAGCAGAAGCGCCACATTAACGGCTACAATACTAAAGATACGATAGTTAATGCCGGATTCAGAGGCTCTAAATCTGGTCAGCGGAAAAAGCCATTCAAAAGGAATCCTAGGGGGCCGTCCAGTATGGACCGAATACTCGACCGCTTAACGACATGTTGCACCCGTACACTTTGGTACGGCCAAAATACGCCAGGGGCTTCAGTGCCCCTCAACATGGTGTGAGAAGTCCGAACACTTTAAGAAGTGCGGCACCCCGAACTTATAGCATTATATGCATCGTCTCTGAATCATGTCTTGGGTAAATAGTTGGGTTTGCCCGGCTCCTATGTTTTGGTGCCTTAAGTTCCGCTATATCGGCTAAGGTAGCACTAGGAGAACCACTGCGATTGTGCCCCAGTTGAGCTGGGTCGAGCACCTCAGTGGAGAAAGCTAAAACTGACTGTCATGATGACGCGAGAGCTGGTCGCTGTTCGAGAGGTTTTTTCAAGTCCTTAAAGACTTATGCCGCTTAGGGCGAGGAGTCGGCTCCGTCCGGCCAAGGCGTGGATAGCGCCCCGAACTCGGTCTTCCGAATACTAGGGGCTTCGCCGAAATTTAAAATTATAGAATTCTATGGCTAAGTGAGAGTGTTCATGCATTATAGTCCGATTGCCTTGTTCGTTGGGCTGAGCGCCTCCCTCGAAGGACCCAAACATGGGAAAAAGAGCGCTCAGGTTTATCCCCAAACACCCCAGCACTAGTGGCACGGGGGCAGAAGCCGATGACTCGCCATCTCTCAGAATTGATAAACAGCTGCACAGAAGGTAATATTTTAAATTCCAATAGCATTGCTTAGCGCATATGAACAAGTTTTCAGCCCATAGGACAAAACGAGCAAGTTTCACTCAAAAATTACATCCCTAGAACATTCATCCGCCACATGGCAGGCACCCTTCAGAACATCCTTATAATAATTCTCGGGCTTGCGATGCTCTTTCCCCGGCGGTGGCCCGTCCTTCACAAGCTTCTCAGGATCTAGCTTGCCCTAGTGCACCTTAGCACGGGCAAGGGCCCTACGGGCACCTTCAATGCAGACGGAGCGCTTGATGACTTCGAGCCTTGGACAGGCCTCCACCAGCCGCTACACCAGGCCGAAATAGCTCCTAGGCAGAGCCCCTGTAGGCCACAACCGAACTATGAGGCCCTTCATGGCCAGTTCGGCCGCCTTGTGGAGCTCGACCAGTTGCTTCAGCTGGTCGCTCAGTGGCACGGGGTGTCCAGCCTCAGCATACTGAGACCAGAACACCTTCTCTGTCGAGCTGCCCTCCTTGGCTCGATAGAATGCGGCGGCATCAGACACACTCTGGGGAAGATCTATGGACGCTCCTAGAGAGCTCCGAATTCGGGTAAGTAACAAGTAACTCACGTTTATGTGTTTGCTTTGCATAAAGAATGCCTTACCCGCCGCTATCTTCTTCACCTCATCCAACTCCTGGAGGGTCTTCTGGGATTCGGCCTTGGCAGACTTGGCATTTTCAATAGCCGCCGCGAGCTCGAACGGTCGCGTCTTTGAGTCAAGCTCCAAACTCTCATGTTTTTTCATGAGAACCTGGAGCTCTTGCTGCACCTTGACAACTTGGGCCTCGTACTTCTCCCGCTTGGTGCGCTCCGTGGCCGCCCTCTTCTCAGCCTCGACCAGCGCTTGCATAAGGGCCGCCACCTCAGACGCGGCCCCTACAATAGCCACGATAATCCTGTCATTTTTCGCAATTGCACCTTTTTACATATATTTAAACAAGGTATTTCTTACCTTCATTGTCCTCGAGCTGCTTCTTGGCACGCCCGAGCTCTTGCTCGGACCGCTTGAGGTTTTGCTTTAGCGTGTCCACTTCCGCAGTCAGTGCGGCGGACGCAAGCAGAGAAGCCTGCATACGCATATTGACTCCTTTTTAGACTCCTGCGAATTCTATTTGATCCTCTATTTGGCTTTTCTTCCCGAACGCCAAACAGAGCATCTGGGGCTACTTTCTATGCGGTAATATTATTTACACATTCTTTACTTACCTCAAATCCTGTTAAAAAGGCTATTACAAGCTTCAGTCAGTCCGCTCTTGGCAGACTGAACCTTCTGGACCACCGCACTCATAATGGTGCGGTGCTCCTCGTCGATGGAGGCGCCTTGGAGCGCCTCCAACAGATTGTCCGGTGCCTCCGGTTGGATGGAGTTCACCGGCACGGTGGGCTTGCTCCTCTTCGAAGGAGGTTGTAACACCCTCGATGCGACTATATCTCCCATGTGTCGAGGCACGACTTAGAGGCATAATCGCATTGAAGGCATATGTCGCAAGTTAGGCAATCTTCACAACATCCCATGTACTATATAGATAATAAAAGGGGAGATACATAGATGGCTTACACTCGCCACGTCAATCAAGTACATAAATAACATTACATCATCGAAACACTCATGGCCCGACCACGGCGCCAAAATAGAAGAACAACCCAACATGCGACACGGTCCCGATCACCCCCAATTGGGCACCACTACTGATCATCAGGAAAGGAAATATAGTATCGTTGAGAGTCCTCGTCGAACTCCCACTTGAGCTCGAGCGCGTCACCTGGAGCGGAATCATCAGGCCCTGCATCTGGTGTAATAGTAATCTGTGAGCCACAGGGACTCAGCAATCTCGCACCCTCGCGATCAAGACTATTTAAGCTTATAGGTAAGGCAAGGTAAAAATATATGTGGAGCTGCAGCAAGCGACTAGCATATATGGTGGCTATCCTGATCGCAAAAGAGAGCGAGAAGAGAAGGCAAAGCGCGAGCGAGCAACTAGAGGACAACCTATGCAAACATTACTCCAACACCATGTCCACTTCCCGAACTCCGCCGAGAAGAGGCCATCACGGTAACTCACACGGTTGATTCATCTTAGTTAAATTAAGGTTCAAGTTATCTACAACCGGACATTAACAAATTCCCATCTGCCCATAACCGCGGGCACGGCTTTCGAAAGTTCAAAACCCTGCAGGGGAGTCCCAACTTAGCCCATGACAAGCTCTCATGGTCAACGAAGGAATAGACCTCCTCCTGAGATGTTCCGATCAGACTCGGTATCTCGGTTCTTCAAGACACCTCGACAGGTTAAAACTAATCCAGCAACACCGCCCGAATGTGCCGACAAATCCCGATAGGAGCTACACATATCTCGTTCTCAGGGCACACTCAGATAGGTCAAGCTACAAGTAAAACTAACCCTCGAGTTTCCCCGAGGTGGCCCCGCAGGCTGCCTGGTTTGGACCAACACTCAGAGGAGCACTGGCCCGGGGGGGGGGGGGGTTAAAATAAGATGACCCTCGGGCTCCGGAAACCCAAGGGAAAAAAGAGGCTAGGTGGCAAATGGTAAAACCAAGGTTGGGCATTGCTAGAAAAGCTTTAATCAAGGCGAACTATCAAGGGGTTCCCATTATAACCCAACCGCGTAAGGAACGCAAAATCCGGGAACATAACACCGATATGACGGAAACTAGGGCGGCAAGAGTGGAACAAAACACTAGGCGAGAGGCCGAGCCTTCCACCCTTTACCAAGTATATAGATGCATTAAGATAACATGGCAATATAATGATATCCCAACAAGAAAATAATGTTCCAACAAGGAACGGTCTCCAATCTTCACCTGCAACTAGCAACGCTATAAGAGGGGCTAAGCAAAGCGGTAACATAGCCAATCAACGGTTTGCTAGGACATGGTGGGTTAGAGGTTTGACATGGCAATTTGGGAGGCTTGAAAGCAAGTGGTAGGCATCGTAGCATTGGCATAGCAAAAGAGCGAGCATCTAGCAAAGCAAAGATAGTAGTGATTTCGAGGGTATGATCATCTTGCCTGCAAAGTTGTCAGAGTTGACTGGATCCTCAAAAGCAAACTCAACGGGCTCCTCGTTAGCGAACTCGTCTCCCGGCTCTACCCAAACAAGACAAATAAGCAACAAGGACACAATCAACCACGTGCAAGGATCAAACAATATGATGCAAAGATGGTATGCTATGCGGGATGCGATGCGGGATGGATATGCAAGATGTGACAAGGAATGCATGAACCTGGCCTCAACTTGGGAATCCAAGTGTGCCATTGGAAAGATGAGATGAAATCGCTTGAAAATGATATAAAGAACGCCGGAATCGGAGTTACGGTTTGGAAAAGGCAAGCAATTCAAATATGACACCGGTCTACGATTTACAGCAAGTAGCCATCTAAATGCAAAGAGATGAACATGCTACAGCATTCAAACATGGCATCAAAATACATGGCAGGGATGCATTCATGATTCTTAACAAAAGTCTAGCACTGAGATATGGCCAATTCATCCATTAACAGGTTCAAACAAGCATGGCAAAAATGCATATGGCAAACAGATTTCAGACTTAGTGAAATTAACACTTGTCTGGAATTTCAGATCAGGTAGCACACTTCGGAGTAACAAAACTACATGCTACAGGACCTGAACATGGCAAAGTAAAGCATGGAATGGAGCTACTCAAAGAGCTTAACAAAAGTCCCTTAGTGACCTTGAGCCAAAAGGGATCAGAAAATACAATTGCAAGCATGTGAACATGTCAAAAACATAATCAGTTCTCAGACTTAGTGAAAACTAGAGCATGCTGAAAACAGATATCAAGTAGGCATGTTCACGAGCTCGATGCACTCACTACGGAGCAATTCATGACCAACTAAGCATACACCCATCAAGAATACACAAAATTCAAGCTAGACATGGCAAGAACAATAGCATATTATGCACGGATCAACTACAACATCCTCGGCAAAATCGCTAACAAGTAGACAATCTGCCCAGATTCACGAAGTAGCAAAAGTAGAGCTCGATTTACTCAAGCTAGGGTGCTCCATAATTACAAAAAAAGACATGGATGGATAGAGCAATACAATATTAACAAAACATCCTTACTGATCATCCTCAAAAGAGGCACGAATCACTAGGAAACAATATAAACATATGGCCATATGAGATAAACAGCTCAAGGACTTGGTGGAAATGCTAAGTCCCTGAAATCAGCTTTAACAAGTGCCTCACTTTGCAAGCTTGTGCTAGTCACCACACACATCACAAAAATACATGGGTTGCACCTCTGGAAATATGGAAAAACCTTTAACAAAACATATGTAGAGCTCATGGGCATAGCATGAACACAATAATCATGGCAAAAATGACAAATATCTAAATGGAGTAGCAGATCTGACAAATATCTCAAGTAGCACTCTTCTAACAGCATTTCGGGCATCAAGATGAAACCAAATGAAAATGATGCAATGGAATTAAATGATGTGCTCTCTGAGATGAACATTTTGCTATGCTATATGTCCAAAATGGAGCTACGGAAGCAAAGTTACGATGCGATGAACATGGCAAAAATATTAGGGTTTCGGGGCAAAAGTCAACCCGAGGCAATCTCAGATCCAGATCCAGATCGGCACGCTTTACGAGGTTCACCGGAAATGGAGTTGGCCGCCGGAGATGGAGAGGAAGCCGGGGCGGAGGGCGGCCGGAGCTCGGCGGTGGTGGCCAGCGCCGGCGCGGCGAGGCGGCGCGGGTGCGGCGGCCGAGGCGGCGCACGCCGGTGAGGGCGACGGGTGGCGGAGGAAGTCCGGTGGGCGGCCAGCAGCGGGGACAATGGCCCCGGGTGGCGGCGCGAGTCAACGGGCCTCAGGGGCCCCTCCTAGGTCTCCCGGGGCGACAGCGATGGCGAAGTGGGGCGGGGCGCGGCGAATGGCAGCGCGCCACGTGGCGGCGGCGGGGCGGACCGGACGTGTCCGGCGGCGGCGAGATCTTATTTTTTTAGGGTTTAGAAGAGGGGATCCGCGAATTTGGAGGAGGGGGTCTTTAAATAGGCATAGAGGGAGCTAGGAGAGTCCAAATGAGGTGCGGTTTTCGGCCACGCGATCGTGATCGAACGCTCTAGATGATGGAGAAGGTTTTGGTGGGTTTTGGGGCAACTTGGAGGGGTATTTGGCTGCAACACACACGAGGCCTTTTTGGTCCCTCTGTTAACCGTTGGAGTATCAAACGAAGTCCAAATGATACGAAACTTGACAGGCGGTCTACCAGTAGTAAACCAAGGCCGCTTGGCAAGTCTCGGTCCAATCCGGAAATGTTTAATCCCCACACACGAAAGAAAGGTTGAAATGACCACCGGAGGAGAACGAAGCGCCGGAATGCAAAACGGACAACGGGGAAAAGGCTCGAATGCATGAGATGAACACGTATGGAAATGCAATGCACATGATGACATGATATGAGATGCATGACAACAACAACAACACACGGAGACAAAAACCCGAACCTGAGAAAATAAAATGACTTAACGCCGAAAACGGCAAGAGTTGGAGTACAAATTGGGTAAGTCATATCCGGGGTGTTAGAACACTCCACCACTACGAAAGGATCTCGTCCCGAGATCTAGGACTAAAAAAATGCCGGGTACTGAGAACGGAAGTGATCCTCGCGTTCCCAGGTAGCTTCACGGTCGGAATGGTGTGACCACTTGACTTTGAGGAATTTGATTGACTTGTTGCGAGTCTTGCGTTCAGTCTCTTCGAGAATAGCAACGGGGTGCTCACGATAGGAGAGATCTTCTTGGAGCTCAATGTCCTCGAAGTTGACGGTGCGGTCAGGAGTCTTGAAGCACTTCCGAAGCTGAGAGACATGGAACACATCATGAACATCTGCAAAGTTTGAAGGAAGCTCAAGTTGATAGGCGAGATCGCCTCTCTTGCTGACAATCTTGAAAGGTCCCACGTATTTAGGGGCAAGCTTCCCTTTGAGACCGAAGCGACGAGTACCTTTCATAGGAGAGACGCGGAGGTAAACATGATCTTCGATCTCGAAAGCCAAATCATGGTGCTTACTATCATAGTAGCTCTTCTGGCGGGATTGGGCTGCTTTGAGGTTATCTCGAATGACTTTGCACATTTCCTCTGCCTCTGTGATTAAGTCATTACCCAAAAGCTGACGTTCACCGGTTTCAGACCAGTTGAGAGGGGTACGGCACTTCCTGCCATACATAATTTCAAATGGGGCCTTGCCCGAACTTGCTTGAAAACTGTTGTTGTAGGAGAATTCAGCATATGGAGGACAATCCTCCCACTTCATGCCGAAGGAAATCACACAAGCCCTAAGCATATCTTCAAGAATCTGGTTGACACGCTCGACTTGACCGCTAGTTTGAGGATGGAAAGCTATGCTGAAGCGGATGTTGGTGCCCATGGCCTTCTGAAAAGAATCCCAAAACTTGGAGGTAAAGATGCTGCCACGGTCTGAAGAGATCACTTGAGGAATACCGTGCAGAGAGACAATTCAAGAGGTATAGAGTTCCGCCAATTGAGCTGCAGTGATTGACTCTTTGATAGGCAGAAAGTGAGCCACTTTAGTGAGTTTGTCGATGACAACGAATATAGCATCATTGCCACGCTTGGACTTTGGAAACCCAGTCACGAAGTCCATCTTAATGTGGTCAAACTTCCATTCTGGAATGGCAAGAGGTTGGAGGATACCGGCTGGCCTTTGGTGTTCTGCCTTCACTCTTCTGCAGACATCACACTCATTCACGAACTGAGCGATCTCACGCTTCATTCGAGTCCACCAATAAGCCTGCTTGAGGTCCTGATACATCTTCGTACTCCCAGGGTGGATGGAGAGGAGAGAATTGTGAGCCTCGTTCATGATCACTTTACGAAGTTCACCTTTGGGCACAACAATACGATCCTCGAAGAAGAGAGTATCCTTTTCATCAAGGCGGTAGCACTTGTACTTGGGTTGACTCTTGGCAATCCCAATCTTCACCTTTGTCACCATAGCATCAAGAAGCTGGGCTTGGCGAATGTGATCTTCCAAGGTAGGAGAGACTTGAAGGTTGGCGAGGAAACCTTGAGGAACAACTTGCAGATTAAGTTTGCGAAAAGCTTCACAAAGCTCGGGTTGATAAGGCTTGAGAAAAAGACTGTTGCAATAAGCCTTTCTGCTCAATGCGTCAGCAATCACATTGGCCTTGCCTGGAGTATACTCGATACTCGGATTATACTCTTGAATCATTTCGACCCATCGAGTTTGCCTGAGGTTGAGATTAGGTTGCATGAGGATGTACTTGAGACTCTTGTGATCAGTGAAAATGTCCACTTTTCTTCCCAATAAGATATGTCTCCAAGTCAAAAGAGCATGCACAACTGCCGCCAACTCGAGATCATGAGTGGGGTAGTTCTTTTCATTGGGCTTCAACTGGCGAGAGGTATAAGCAACAACTTTCTTCTCATGCATCAACACTGCGCCAAGACCTTGGAGAGAGGCATCACAAAAGACCTCGTACGGCTTGGATTCATCAGGCGGAGTCAGAATTGGAGCAGTGATCAATTTCTTTTTCAAAGTGTTGAAAGCAATGTCACACTCCGGAGACCAAATGTACTTGACGTGCTTCTGGAGAAGATTTGAGAGAGGCTTCGCGATCTTAGAAAAGTTCTCAACGAATCTTCGACAGTAGCTTGCGAGACCGAGGAAGCTACGGAGTTGCTTCACGTTCTGAGGAGGTTCCCAATTCACAATTGCAGACACCTTCTCAGGATTCACGGCAATGCCCTTGACAGAGATGATATGACCAAGATAAAGAACCTCATCGAGCCAAAATTCACACTTGGAGAACTTGGCGTAGAACTTGTGTTCTCTGAGCTTATCGAGTACCAAACGCAAGTGTTTGGCATGATCTTCCTTGTTCTTCGAGAAAACCAGAATGTCGTCGAGATAGACCAAAACAAAGTCATTGGTGTAGGCGTTGAAGATGAAGTTCATCATGCGAGAGAACATCGGAGGAGCATTGACGAGGCCAAAAGACATGACAGTGTATTCATATGAACCATAGCTTGTTCTGAAAGCCGTCTTGGGAATATCTTGCTCACGGATTCGAATCTGATGATAACCCATATGGAGATCAAGCTTGGAGAATACTTGGGCACCTTTGAGTTGTTCGAACAGCTCATTGATGTTAGGAAGTGGGTATTTGTTCTTGATGGTCTTCTTGTTCAATGGACGGTAATCAACACAAAGTCGGTCCGTTCCATCCTTCTTCTTCACAAAAAGAACACCACAACCCGACGGAGAAGAACTAGGCTGGATGAGACCCATTCTTTCTTGAATATCGAGTTGCTTCTTCAGCTCCTTCAACTCTTCAGGTCCGTGCTTGTAAGGACTCTTGCACACTGGTTCCATGCCAGGCTCAAGATCAATAATGAATTCAACTAGCCGGTGCGGAGGCATTCCTGGAAGCTCTTCTGGAAAGACGTCTTGATATTCGCAAACGACTGGAATTTGCGAGATAGCATCTAGATCACCCTTCTCATTGAGAGAAAATAGATGGATGGTATCATCACGAGCGGCAAAGACAATTACATCCTTAGACGAATGAGTCAATTGAATCTGCCTGGCTGCACAATCAAGCTGAGCTTTGTGCTTAGAAAGCCAATCCATCCCGAGAATAGGATCAATATCTGAGTTGCCAAGAACCATTGGGGGAGAAAGAAACTTGTAGTCACCCAAGGTGATAGTAACATCTAGCACCTCCAGACTTGCACTCAAATGTTTGCCAAGAGAAACGATATCCATTTGTTTACCCAAATGAGACGAAACGAACTCATGCTTGGTAAAAAATGGCTTTGACATGAAACAATGTGATGCACCAGTGTCAAAAAGCTCTTGCTGGAATATCATTGACAGGAAGGTTACCCATGATGACATCTGACGAGTCCTCTGCCTGAGCTGCATTCATCAAGTTGACCTTGGCGTGCTTGGGGTTATGCTTGACCACAGCTGTACTTGCCGATCTGACAGGAGGAGGAGGAGGAAGATGCCTCTGGTTGAGACACTTGTTGGCATAGTGACCCTTCTGTTGGCACTTGTTGCACGTGACCTCTGAAAGCGGACGGTGATACAGAGCACTTGATCTTGGAGATTGAGACGAAGTCTTGTTCTGAAATCCAGGGTTGGGTGGGTGGGAAGATCCACTGCCACCTTTGCTCTTCTGCTGATACGGCTGATGGAACGGAGGAGGAGGAGGAAGCCAATACTTCTGCTGCTTGGCCACTTGAGTAGAGGAAGAAGGAGTAGCATCTCTGACTCGCTTCTTGGAAGCATCACACCTCAGTTGAGCGGCCTCTTGCTTCAATGCCATGTTGTAAAACTCATCGTACCTCAAGGCCTCAAAGAGGACAAGAGCTAGCTGAATTTCTTCTCTGAGACCACCCCTGAACTGGTATATCATGCTCTTCTCATCAGGCACGTCCTGCTTGGCAAAGCGGGCGAGCTTCTGAAACAACTTGTTGTAGTCATAGACAGACAAAGAGCCTTGCTTCAGGTTGCGGAATTCCTCACGCTTGCTTTCAACCACGCTCTAAGGGATATGGTGAGCTCGGAAATCTTGACGGAATTCATCTCAGGTAATTACACGTCCACCTCTGGAATCCTTGTATTGCTGGAACCATTCTGCAGCTTGATCTTTGAGTTGGAAGTAAGCGAACTTGACAAAGTCCTCAGTCCTGACGTTACTGCACTCGAAATGCTTGCACAGATCCACAAGCCAATCGTCAGCATCAGTTGCCTCAACACAATTGCTGAAAGTCTTTGGCCCGTTAGCAAGGAACTGGTTGAGTGTAGCAAAGTGATTCTGATTGTTGCCTTGGTTCCCTTGGTTGCACTCTTGAAGAATTTGCATGATCAATTGTGTGTTTGCATTGGTTGCGGCCATCACAGCTTGCCATGCCTCCGGAGGAGGTGGAGGTGGTGGCAGATCAGGATTCGGAGTCGTGCGTGTTGGAGGAGCCATCCTGAAGAGGTTGACATCCATTAGCACATTGATAGACAAATATTGAAGCTGAATCCAACGGAATGAAAATTGCAACATATAGTCTTCACATCCGAACAAAATGAACGAATGCATTCCTCTTGAAATGGTCACATATCCATAAATTGAGAAGCCACTTAGAATTAAGGTACGGATCAAGAACGAATAATCGGTAAGAAATCCCAATCTCAAACCAACTATCCGTGGGAGAAGAACTAGAGCTACTAGAATTCCCACCTATGAAACTCCCGAACCTTTCCGGTTATGCAATCAGGTGTTGGGGATACAGGGGAAGCATAATATCTCACCCAAATCTAGCAAATCCTACATCCAGCTGTATCCATCCTTCAACACATAACCGAGAAAAACTTCGAAAACCATCTACCTCAACATTCGAAAAGCATCCGTTATACAAGTTATGGCGATACTCCCGAACTCCCGCCCCAGTACTGGGTGGCGTCGAGGTTACCTCACCAACGAACTACATAAAAGAGATTTTCGATGTCGGCATACTAGACTCAGGTATTCCAGAACTGCAACGATAAAATTATGACGACAACACCTCAGAGCTCAACTCCCCGGGACACTTCCACAAAACCCCTGACAGGAGGCACCAAGACAATGTTCTCATCATAAAACCATCGGAACGATTCCAAGATACCCGCGTGATCCTAAAATTTTTTTTAGTGAAATTTGAGAAGAGAAGAGTCAAAACTCTACGTCAGGATGCCTTACCAGAGCGATGAGGAGACTGGGAAGTAAAAAGAATTACCAAACTCTCCGATATATAATTCCTAAATGACTCAAAAACATTTTTCTAGACACAACTCGGCTGCTAAAAATGATCAAGCAATGGGTCTCCTAAGGTCGGGGAAGGCTCTGATTACCAACTTGTAACACCCTCGATGCGACTATATCTCCCACGTGTCGAGGCACGACTTAGAGGCATAATCGCATTGAAGGCATATGTCGCAAGTTAGGCAATCTTCACAACATCCCATGTAATATATAGATAATAAAAGGGGAGATACATAGTTGGCTTACACTCGCCATGTCAATCAAGTACATAAATAACATTACATCATCCAAACACTCATGGCCCGACTACGGCGCCAAAATAGAAGAACAACCCAACATGCGACACGGTCCCGATCACCCCCAACTGGGCACCACTACTGATCATCAGGAAAGGAAACATAGTATCGTTGAGAGTCCTCGTCGAACTCCCACTTGAGCTCGAGTGCGTCACCTGGAGCGGAATCATCAGGTCGTGCATCTGGTGTAATAGTAATCTGTGAGCCACAGGGACTCAGCAATCTCGCACCCTCACGATCAAGACTATTTAAGCTTATATGTAAGGCAAGGTAAAAATATATGTGGAGCTGCAGCAAGCGACTAGCATGTATGGTGGATAGCCTGATCGCAAAAGAGAGCGAGAAGAGAAGGCAAAGCGCGAGCGAGCAACTAGAGGACAACCTACGCAAACATTACTCCAACACCATGTCCACTTCCCGGACTCCGCGGAGAAGAGGCCATCACGGTAACTCACATGGTTGATTCATTTTAATTAAATTAAGGTTCAAGTTATCTACAACCGGACATCAACAAATTCCCATCTGCCCATAACCGAGGGCACGGCTTTCGAAAGTTCAAAACCCTGTAGGGGAGTCCCAACTTAGCCCATGACAAGCTCTCACGGTTAACGAAGGAATAGACCTCCTCCCGAGATGTTCCGATCAGACTCGGTATCTCGGTTCTTCAAGACACTTCGACAGGTTAAAACTAATCCAGCAACACCGCCCAAATGTGACGACAAATCTCGATAGGAGCTGCACATATCTCGTTCTCAGGGCACACTCAGATAGGTCAAGCTACGAGTAAAACCAACCCTCGAGTTTCCCCGAGGTGGCCCCGCAGGCTGCCTGGTTCGGACCAACACTCAAAGGAGCACTGGCCCGGGGGGGGGGGGGGGTTAAAATAAGTTGACCCTCGGGCTCCGGAAACCCAAGGGAAAAAAGAGGCTAGGTGGCAAATGGTAAAACCAAGGTTGGGCATTGCTGGAAAAGCTTTAATCAAGGCGAACTATCAAGGGGTTCCCATTATAACCCAACCGCATAAGGAACGCAAAATCCGGGAACATAACACTGATATGACGGAAACTAGGGTGGCAAGAGTGGAACAAAACACTAGGCGAGAGGCCGAGCCTTCCACCCTTTACCAAGTATATAGATGCATTATGATAACATGGCAATATAATGATATCCCAATAAGAAAATAATGTTCCAACAAGGAACGGTCTCCAATCTTCACCTGCAACTAGCAACGCTATAAGAGGGGCTGAGAAAGCGGTAACATAGCCAATCAATGGTTTGCTAGGAAATGGTGGGTTAGAGGTTTGACATGGCAATTTGGGAGGCTTGAAAGCAAGTGGTAGGCATCGTAGCATTGGCATAGCAAAAGAGCGAGCATCTAGCAAAGCAAAGATAGTAGTGATTTCGAGGGTATGATCATCTTGCCTGCAAAGTTGTCAGAGTTGACTGGATCCTCGAAAGCAAACTCAACGGGCTCCTCGTTAGCAAACTCATCTCCCGGCTCTACCCAAACAAGACAAATAAGCAACAAGGACACAATCAACCGCGTGCAAGGATCAAACAATATGATGCATAGATGGTATGCTATGCGGGATGTGATGCGGGATGCATATGCAAGATGTGACAAGGAATGCATGAACCTGGCCTCAACTTGGGAATCCAAGTGTGCCACTGGAAAGATGAGATGAAATCGCTTGAAAACGATATAAAGAACGCCGGAATCAGAGTTACGGTTTGGAAAAGGCAAGCAATTCAAATATGACACCGGTCTGCGATTTACAGCAAGTAGCCATCTAAATGCAAAGAGATGAACATGCTACAGCATTCAAACATGGAATCAAAATACATGGCATGGATGCATTCATGATGCTTAACAAAAGTCTAGCACTGAGATACGGCCAATTCATCCATTAACAGGTTCAAACAAGCATGGCAAAAATGCATATGGCAAACAGATTTCAGACTTAGTGAAATTAACACTTGTCTGGAATTTCAAATCAGGTAGCACACTTCGGAGCAACAAAACTACATGCTACAGGACCTGAACTTGGAAAAGTAAAGCATGGCATGGAGCTACTCAAAGAGCTTAACAAAAGTCCCTTAGTGACCTTGATCCAAAAGGGATGAGAAAATACAATTGCAAGCATGTGAACATGTCAAAAACATAATCAGTTCTCAGACTTAGTGAAAACTGGAGCATGCTGAAAACAGATATCAAGTAGGCATGTTCACGAGCTCGATGCACTCACTACGGAGCAAGTCATGACCAACTAAGCATACACCCATCAAGAATACACAAAATGAAAGGTAGACATGGCAAGAACAATAGCATAGCATGCACGGATCAACTACAACATCCTCGGCAAAATCGCTAACAAGTAGACAATCTACCCAGATTCACGAAGTAGCAAAAGTAGAGCTCGATTGACTCAAGCTAGGGTGCTCCATAATTGCAAACAAAGACATGGACGGATAGATCAATAAAATATTAACAAAACATCCTTAATGATCATCCTCAAAAGAGGCACGGATCACTAGGAAACAACATGAACATATGGCCATATGAGATAAACAGCTCAAGGACTTAGTGGAAATGCTAAGTCCCTGAAATCAGCTTTACCAAGTGCCTCACTTTGCAAGCTTGTGCTAGTCACCACACACATCACAAAAATACATGGGTTGCACCTCTGGCAAGATGGCAAAACCCTTAACAAAACATATGTAGAGCTCATGGGCATAGCATGCACACAATAATCATGGAAAAAATGAGAAATATCTAAATGGAGTAGCAGATCTAACAAATATCTCAAGTAGCACTCTTCTAATAGCATTTCGGGCATCAAGATGAACTCAAATGAAAATGATGCAATGGAATGAAATGATGTGCTCTCTGAGATGAACATTTTGATATGCTATATGTCCAAAACGGAGCTACGGAAGCAAAGTTACGATGCGATGAACATGGAAAAATATTAGGGTTTCGGGGCAAAAGGCAACCCGAGGCAATCTCAGATCCAGATCCAGATTGGCATGCTTTACGAGGTTCACCGGAAATGGAATTGGCCGCCGGAGACGGAGAGGAAGCCGGGGCGGAGGGCGGCCGGAGCTCGGCGGTGGTGGCCGGCGCCGGCGCGGCGAGGCGGCCGAGGCGGCGCGGGCGCGGCGGCCGAGGCGACGGGCACCGGCAGCCGGGGCGGCGCGCGCCGGTGAGGGAGACGAGCGGCGGAGGAAGTCCGGTGGGCGGCCGGCAGCGGGGACGATGGCCCCGGGCGGCGGCGCGAGTCAACGGGCCTCGGGGGCCCCTCCTGGGCCTCCCGAGCCGGCGGCGATGGCGAAGTGGGGCGGGGCGCGGCGAATGGCAGCGCGCCACGTGGCGGCGGCGGGGCGGACCGGACGTGTCCGGCGGCAGCGAGATCTGATTTTTTTAGGGTTTAGGAGAGGGGATCCGCGAATTTGGAGTAGGGGGTCTTTAAATAGGCATAGAGGGAGCTAGGAGAGTCCAAATGAGGTGCGGTTTTCGGCCACGCGATCGTGATCGAACGCTCTAGATGATGGAGAAGGTTTTGGTGGGTTTTGGTCCAACTTGGATGGGTATTTGGCTGCAACACACACGAGGCCTTTTCGGTCCCTCTGTTAACTGTTGGAGTATCAAACGAAGTCCAAATGATACGAAACTTGACAGGCGGTCTACCAGTAGTAAACCAAGGCCGCTTGGCAAGTCTCGGTCCAATCCAGAAATGTTTAATCCCCACACATGAAAGAAAGGTAGAAATGACCACCGGAGGAGAACGAAGCGCCGGAATGCAAAACGGACAACGGGGAAAAGGCTCGAATGCATGAGATGAACACGTATGGAAATGCAATGCACATGATGACATGATATGAGATGCATGACAACGACAACAACACACGGAGACAAAAACCCGAACCCGAGAAAATAAAATAACTTAACGCCAGAAACGGCAAGAGTTGGAGTACAAATTGGGTAAGTCATATTCGGGGTGTTATAGAGGTCCCCCGCCGGACTCTGGAACCTTTGATGGTTCCGGAGCGGTGTCCGGCCTATGGCCGGACTTGGAGCCCTGGGGGTTTCATCCCCTTTACTCCTGGAGTCCGGGAGGTCACCTTGCGGCGCCTCCAGGACCACCTCCTCCCGGCTTGGAACCTGTTGGGACAACACTTCGGTGTCGTCCGTAGGGCGGGGGGAGTTAGTCGTCGGAAGCGAGTTTACATCCGACGAGTCCAATGAGACGCTCGACGACGCGTCAAGCCGGTCTTTGGGTGGGCTGCATAAACATATTCGACATAAGGGAAAGCTATGCAATAAACGAATACTATGAATTACTCTGGTATCCGGACACTTACGATTTCGCTAGGGGCTTGGCCCTGGGCGTCCACTCCTCTTCACCGTCGTCGGTGTTGGTGGAGTAGTCCGAGGAAGGGTTTTACCCTTCTTGGACCCTTCGGCCTGCCCAGTTGGGGCGGCCTTCCTTTTGCTCCCTTCCCCTGCTGGAGGGGAGAGGTCTCTTCTTCTTCCTCCTCCTCGTCTTCGTGGGAGGAGTGCGTCTTGGATTCGCCGGATGATGAATCCGACACCTCCGGGCGTCGGGCACTCTTTCGAGTCCCCGTGGCCTTCTTCTTGGCCTTTTTCTCTGGCACCACGTAGGGTGCCGGAACCAGCAGCTTCGCCAAGCGGGCATCGGCTGGGTCTTCGGGCAAAGGTGACGGACAGTTGATCTGTCCGGACTTCGCCCGCCAATCCTGTCAAAGGTAAGGAGCTTAGATCCCGCACAGAGTTAAACTATGAAAAACTAGTGCCCTGTAAAAGGTACAAAAAACTTACCGCGCTAGCGTGACGCTGCGCGCTGAATCTGCGATCCTCGATCGCGGATGCGGGAGCCTCAGCGCCTTTGAAAAGCACCTTCCAGGCATCTTCGTACATCGTGTCGAAGAGCTTGCTCAGAGTTTGGTGCTGCGCCGGGTTGAACTCCCACAGATTGAAGGCTTGGTGCTGCACCTGGACTACGTTGACGAGCTTGAGTTGCTTGTCCACCAGGGATTGGATGCATGTTTGCAGTCCGGTCACCTCTCTTTTGCTGCCCCATGACAGGCCCGTCTCTTTCTAGGACGTGAGCCGCGTTGGGGGTCCGGACTGGAACTCGGGGGCTGCGACCCACTTAGGGTCGCGCGGCTCGGTGATGTAAAACCACCCCGATTGCCACCTCTTTAGGGTCTCCACAAAGGAGCCCTCGAGCAATAAGACGTTGGGCATCTTGCCCACCATGGCGCCTCCGCACTCCGCCTGGGTGCCGCACACCACCTTCGGCTTGACATTGAACGTCTTGAGCCATAGGCCGAAATGGGGGCGGATGCGGAGGAAGGCCTCGCACACGACGATAAACGCCGAGATGTTGAGGACGAAGTTCAGGGCCAGATTGTGGAAATCCAGGCCATAGTAGAACATGAGCCCCCGGACAAATGGGTGGAGAGGGAAGCCCAGTCCGCAGAGGAAATGGGGGAGGAACACCACCCGCTCATGGGGCCTAGGGGCGGGGATGAGCTGCCCCTCTTCGGGAAGCCGGTGCGCAATGTCGTTAGACAAGTATCCGGCCTTCCTTAGTCTTTTGATGTGCCCCTCCGTAACGGAGGAGGCCATCCACTCGCCTCCCGCTCCGGACATAGCTGGAGAAGGTTGAGATGGGGAGTGCGGACTTGGGCGCTAGAGCTCGAGTGCGTGAAAATGGATAGGCAAAGGAGGAAGAAGGCGTAGGTGAAAAGGTGGATCCTTATCCCCTTATATGGGTGGACGAAACTACGTGTCCCCACCAGCCTAGTAAAACTCGCTTATCTCCAAGCACCGTAATCAATGGCGTGGTTGGGTTACCCACGCCCGTATTGATGAGAATCCTGGAATAAGGGGACACGATCTCTGCTTTAACAAGACGTTCCAAGGAAACCACCTCGCGTGACGTGCTGAGGTGGGATAATGAAACGACTCGGATAAAGGCTTGGCGGTGGTGTGTCGCACTACGGAATACGTCGGCAGATTAGATTTGTGTAAATATTATTCTCTATATGGCAATATGTGGAAACTTATTTTGTAGAGCAGGACACTATCTTTGTGTTCCAAATCTTCTATGAAGTACTTGGAGGAGGAACCCGCCTTGCAATGCCGAAGACAATCTGCGCGCCGGACTCGTCGTCATTGAAGCCTGGTTCAGGGGCTACTGAGGGAGTCCTGGATTAGGGGGTGTTCGGATGGCCGGACTATACCTTTAGCCGGACTCCTGGACTATGAATATACAAGATTGAAGACTTCGTCCCATGTACAGAAGGGACTTTCCTTGGCGTGGAAGGCAAGCTTGGCGATACGGATATGTAGATCTCCTACCACTGTAATCGACTCTATGTAACCCTAACCCTATCCGGTGTCTATATAAACCGGAGGGTCTTAGTCCGTAGGACAGCATATTCATACACAACAATCATACCATAGGATAGCTTCTAGGGTTTAGCCTCTCCGATCTCGTGATAGATCTACTCTTGTACTACCCATATCATCAATATTAATCAAGCAGGACGTAGGGTTTTACCTCCATCGAGAGGGCCCGAACCTGGGTAAAACTTCGTGTCCCTTGCCTCCTGTTACCATCCGTCCTAGACGCATAGTTCGGGACCCCCTTCCCGAGATCCGCCGGTTTTGACACTGACACTCCCCAACACTCAACTCTCTCTCTCACAGGATTTGGATTTGGTGGAAAGAAGATTTGAGTGGAAATCAACTTGGGAAAGGCTAGAGATCAAGATTCATATGGTTGGAATGGAATATCTTGACCTCAACACAAGTGTAGGTGGTTCTCTCTCAGAAAATGTGTATTGGAAGTGTAGGTATGTTCTGATGGCTCTCTCCACGAATGAAGAGTGGGTGGAGGGCTATATATAGCCTCCACACAAAATCTAACCGTTACACACAATTTGCCAAACTCGGTGGGACCGAATGGTTAAACTCGGTCAGACCGATTCAGCAAACCTAGTGACCGTTAGGATTTTCGGTGGGACTGAGATGCAACTCGGTAGGACCGATATGGTTAGGGTTAGGGCATAACGTAATCTCGGTGTGACCGATTACACAAACTCGGTGGGACCGATTTTTGTAATAAGCTAACCAGAGAGTTGGTCAGGCAAACTTGGTGTGACCGATTACACAAACTCGGTGGGAACGATTTTGGTAATAAGCTAACCGGAGGGTTTGCACTGTAATCTCGGTAGTACCGATTGCTCAAACTCAGTGAGACCGATTTTGGTAATGGACATACACAGAGAGATTACAATCCCATCTCGGTGAGACCGAGATCCCTATCAATGAAACCGATTTGCTAGGGTTTGTGGCAGTGGATATGACATCTGAAACTCGGTGGCGCCGAATAGATAGAATCGGTGGGGCCGTGTTTGACTTTTGGTTTAGGTCATATGTGGATGTGGGAAGGTAGTTGAGGGTTTTGGAGCATATCACTAAGCACTTTGAGCAAGCAAGCCATTAAGCAACACCTCATCCCCTCTTGATAGTATTGGCTTTTCCTATAGACTCAATGTGATCTTGGATCACTAAAATAGAAAATGTAGAGTCTTGATCTTGAAGCTTGAGCCAATCCTTTGTCCTTAGCATCTTGAAGGGGTTCCACATCCTCTAGTCCATGCCACTCCATTGTTGAACTTATCTGAAACATACTAGGTAAAAGTGTTAGTCCAACAAGAGATATGTTGACATTAATTACCAAAACCACCCAGGGAGCACTTGTGCTTTCAATCTCCCCCTTTTTGGTAATTGATGACAACATACATCAAAGCTTTAGATAAAGATATAGAGAATAGCAAGTAAAGCTTTGGAAAGACATGTAACATGCATAGGCTCCCCTACATGTATGCAATCATGTGAATATTGAATATAGGAGCATGTGAATGCGTAAACATGACAGAGTAAGCAATGTGTTACATGTATCTTGGCTATATGCATCAGAGCAAATGATGTGAATGTGAGAAATGTACCTTCATGCTCATGAGTCCTTCTTGCAAACAGTATGTACATCAGCAAGAACTTCTCATTCACATGACTGTGATGCATATACTTACCTTGTGGTCTTGAGTTGGCTTAGGATGGGATGAACCTGCGCAAACAAGGTTAAATAACACAGATACA
This sequence comes from Triticum aestivum, assembly GCF_018294505.1. NCBI lineage: Eukaryota > Viridiplantae > Streptophyta > Magnoliopsida > Poales > Poaceae > Triticum > Triticum aestivum. The sequence continues at coordinate 203,938,731 of NC_057800.1, read as the reverse complement.
CCTACTGACCAGAGCAAGCAAGAGAAACCACAAGAGAACCAAGACTGGGATGACATGTAGAGTGAGTACTAAGTACCACATTGGATATAGACATGTCCCCAAAGGTAAAGATATGCAATAAAATCAGAGATTTCCTTCCCTTAGATGTCTTGCTCCCCCTGAATCTGCATGGGATATTGGGAGAAGATAGGGAACAGAAAATCAGAGCAACAAAAAAGGAAACAACAGAGCTTGAGCTAAAGCAAGCAACCAAACATGTCTTTCCCCTCTTAAAGACATGTGACATCTCTCCTCTTGAACACCAATCATCTGGGGTCTTTGATGATATTACTTTCTCCTAGTTGAGAAACTCTCTCCCCCTGAGTATTCTCTCTTTCTCCCCCTATAGGAAGGATTAAGCTTTGATGTGATCTCTCTCTCCCCTTTGACATCAATTTACAAGAAGGGCTCTTCTGGACATGTGATACAAATGGGTTGGTCCTCGAGTCACAGAGCAAAGCAGCATGTCTAATATGATGCTGGTAGAGGACAAGAATCATTGAGTGGAGCTGGAGCAAACAGAAATCAGGAATAAGTGGCAAGTTCGTTTCCTGTGGTGGAATCGGTGACTCCGAGTTGTGTGCTTCGGTTGCACCGAAAGATTTCGGTTGGGCCGAAGAGAACAAACTAGTGTGACCGAGTTCATTAGAGTGAAACCACTTGTCACCTCAGCTCACTAGACAAGTAAAATCTCACAAGGATATGCAAGGAATTTACTGAAAGATTTGCAATGAATTGGATGCAGAAAATGCAGAACAAAAAGGAAAGAAAAGAAACTAAAAGTTCTAGATGAGGGGAAACAAATATGCAAGAGACAAAAGCACGGAGAGACACACGAGAACTTCATCAAGAGATGGTCGGCGACAAAGTCACCTATGTTAGAGTATATTGACTTAGGAGTCAAGTGAGAGCACTTGATCATAGGTCATACTCATCGTTTAAGCTCAAAATGGGGTTACCATTTTTCGTTTAAGCCTTTTGATGTATTCACATCTTGTCGAGTTGCTTTGACTCATGACTTGGAGTAAAGCTTCTCTAAGATGGAATAACATACCTTGGGTGGTGGTGTTGATCTTGCTCATGTAGTTGAACTTGTGCGGGTTGCTCAAGGTTGATGTAGTTCATCAAGGGTTGGGAGCACCACTTGGAGTTTGAGTTCATCTACCTACATGGGTTAGCTTTGCAAGGAAGAGCACTTGTGTATCCAAAATGACAATCATGAGACTCAACATAGAATTTGCCAAAGGATATGTTTGAATGGTTTCGTGCTTCCTTGTCTTCAACCACCATTGTGTAGAGACTTGGTGATGTAGAGATTGCTCAAGATGTGAGTGAGTTGCAATCTCATAGATTTAGATTCAACCAAGTACCTACACGGGTTAGATAACATGCAAGGTACAAATATATCCAAGACATATGAATAGCATCATAAGAGAAATATCGAGGATTAGTCATAGGCTCATGCCCCGCATGTATCAAATGGAGTTCCTACTCCAAGTTTGAAGCATCAATGATGTTCAATTCACCTCTCAACCTGCAAAACACTTTCTCATCAAGTGGTTTAGTGAATATATCCGCCAATTGCTTATCGGTGCGAACATGCTTAAGGTTAATGTCCCCTTTTGCAACATGATCTCGAATGAAATGATGACGAACTTCAATATGCTTAGTTCGAGAATGTTGCACGGGATTGTGAGCAATCTTAATAGCACTTTCATTGTCACATAGCAATGGAACATGTTTCACATATATCCCATAATCTTTAAGAGTTTGGGTCATCCAAAGTAATTGAGCACAACATGAACCAGCGGCAATGTATTCCGCTTCGGCGGTGGATAAGGATACCGAGTTTTGTTTCTTGGAAGACCAAGACACAAGAGATCTACCAAGGAATTGACAAGTACCCGAAGTGGATTTTCTATCAACCTTGTCTCCGGCATAGTCCGAATCGGAGTAGCCAACAAGATCAAAAGAGGACCTCTTAGGATACCAAATGCCAAAATTTGGTGTATGGATTAGGTATCTCACTATCCTTTTCACAGCCTTAAGATGACACTCTTTAGGAGCAGCTTGATATCGTGCACACATGCACACACTTAGCATAATATCGGGACGAGAGGCACATAGATATAACAATGAACCAATCATAGAGCGATAAACCTTTTGATCAACCGGTTCACCATCTTTGGTCAAATCAAGATGTCCACTAGTAGGCATGGGTGTAGTCATACCTTTGCATTCTTGCATATTGAACTTCTTGAATAAGTCCTTGGTGTACTTCGTTTGAGAGACAAAGGTACCTTCCTTAGTTTGCTTGATTTGCAAACCGAGAAAGAATTTGAGTTCACTCATCATAGACATCTCAAACTTCTCCGACATTAGCTTTCCAAACTTCTCACTAAAATGAGGGTTAGTTGAACCAAATATGATATCATCAACATAAATTTGGCACACAAATAGTTCTCCATTAACCCTTTTAGTAAAAAGAGTAGAATCAATTTTACCAATTTCAAAGCCTTTTTCAATAAGGAACTTGGTCAAGCATTTATACCATGCTCTAGGAGCTTGTTTAAGACCATAAAGGGCTTTGTGAAGTTTGTAAACATGATTAGGTTTCTTAGGATTGACGAAGCCGGGAGGTTGCTTAACATAAACTTCCTCCTCAATTTTGCCATTTAGAAAAGCACTTTTAATGTCCATTTGGTACAAGGTGATATCATGGTGATTAGCATAAGCAAGTAAGATGCGAATGGACTCAAGTCTAGCAACGGGAGCATATGTCTCACCATAGTCCATACCTTCAACTTGTGTGTAGCCTTGGGCGACGAGACGTGCTTTGTTGCGAACCACTTGTCCATCTTCATCTTGCTTGTTGCGAAACACCCATTTGGTACCAATGATGTTGTGGTTGTTGTCGGGCTTCTCGACCAATGTCCACACTTGATTTCTCTCAAAGTTGTGTAGCTCTTCATGCATAGCGTTTATCCAGTCCGGATCCTCCAATGCTTCTTCAACCTTCATAGGTTCAATGCTAGAGATGAATGAGTAATGTTCACAAAAGTTAGCTAAACGAGTTTTAGAGCGAGTGATTCTCCCGGTTTGGATATCATTGTAGATTTGCTCGACGGGATGATCCTTAGCAATTCTTGCTCGAACTCGTGAAAGCTTTTGCTTGGGTCGGGGTGGAACATCCTCTTCATCTTGTGCTTCTTCTTGGCCTTCTTCATTGTTGACGTTGTCGTTCTCTTGTCGTGGTGGAGAAGGAGGTTGTTGATGTTCATCTTGGTGCGCTTCCTCGTTTTCTTCATCTTGGCGTGTCCCACTTGTGGATGCTTCCGTATCAACTCTTGGTTCACCTTGTCGTGAGGTAGAAGCTTCCACTTGGACGGACGAGGTACTCTCCTTCACTTCCGTTGGACGAATCTTGCCAATGGACAAGTCTTGAATTGCTTCCGAAGGGTCTTTGTCTCCTACATCAATTGGCAATTGCTCTACTTGCGAGCCGTTAGATTCATCAAACTTCACATCTACCGTCTCTTCAACCTTTCGGGTGAAATTGTTGTAGACACGGTAAGTGTGAGAGTTTGAGCCATAACCAAGTAGGAAACCTTCATGAGATTTAGGAGCAAATTTAGAACGACGATGCTTATCAAGAATGTAGCACTTTGAGCCGAATACTCGAAAGTATCCAACTTGGGGTTTGTTACCGGTGAGGAGCTCGTATGCCGTCTTGCCGAGTAGCTTGTGAAGATACAAGCGATTTGTTGCATGACAAGCTGTCTCAACCGCTTCCGCCCAAAAGTGCTTTGGCGTTTTGTACTCATCAAGCATCGTTCTTGCCATCTCGATAAGAGTCCGGTTCTTCCTTTCAACAACTCCATTTTGTTGAGGTGTGTACGTAGCCGAGAACTCGTGTGAAATCCCTTCTTCGTCAAGAAAGGTGTCCACATTTGCGTTCTTGAACTCCGTTCCGTTGTCGCTCCGAACCTTCTTGATCTTCACGTCAAACTGATTTTGGGCCTTCCTAGCGAAGTTTTTGAAGATCTTTTGGACCTGCGATTTGTCATCAAGAAAGAACACCCACGTAAATCTTGAAAAATCATCAACTATGACTAGACCAAATGAGTTACCACCGAGACTCTTGTAGGCATTTGGACCAAAGAGATCCATGTGAAGTAGCTCGAGTGGTCTTCTTGTGGTCATGATGTTCTTCGCGCGGTGACTTCCTCCAACTTGTTTCCCTGCTTGACAAGCACTACAAAGTCTATCCTTGTCAAATATGACATCTTTTATTCCAAGGATATGATCACCTTTAATAAGCTTATCAAGATTTCGCATACCAACATGACCTAGTCTTCTATGCCACAACCAGCCTTTAGAAGATTTGGTAATTAAGCAAGTTCTAGGTTGAGCCTTTTTAGTGAAATCAACAATGTAAAGATCTCCTCTACGTATACCGGTAAAGACCATTTTATGATTGTCTCTACGAAACACTTGGCAATCTACTTCAGTGAATAAGACATTGAAACCGAAATCCGCAAGTCTAGAAACTGAAAGTAAATTGTATCCAAGGGATTCAACGAGCATGACATTTTGTATGGAGCTATCATGTGAGATGGCCACCTTACCAAGGCCAACCACCTTACCCTTTGAATTATCACCAAAAGTGACATATTTTCGAGGGCCGTCGTTTTCAGCAAGCTCACGGAACATATCTTTATCTCCGGTCATATGATCAGTACATCCACTATCAAGGACCCATTCCTTTCCTCCAGCCATGTAGCCGCGAAGATTTGCCATAAGACCAAAATGCCTCATTGCATCATCAAGATCATAGTCACTATCATCATCTTCATCATAGTATCCATGTTCAACATCATCTTGTGATTGATCAATTCCTAGAGAGGGTAATTCATTAGATAAATGATCATCACAATGGTTACCTTTATGAATTCTAATAGCTTCGGATATGATATCGCTAATGATTCCAACATTTCCTTTAGCACGCATGAGATTGGTAAGCTCAAATAGACAATCACCAAAGCTAGGATCACTAGAGTTCATCTTACTCAAGGCAATAGACTTATGGAGAATTTCGTCTAAATTTTTCAAGGAATAATCTGGAAATCGTTCCTCAAGAAATCTCCATATGGTGTAGGCACACTTGAGAGTAGGCAAACATCTAATCAAGTTTCTAGGCAAGCCTCTAATGATGAGCTCAACAGTTCTAAGATTGCGAATCATGTCAATATCTTCATCTAGGGTAGGGTGCAAAGGATCAACATGAGGTGCACAAGGGCTAGTAATGTACTTGTTCAAATGATGTTCATTGAAAATCTCAAGCATTTCATTTTTCCACTCATGAAAATACTCTCCATCAAGAATAGGCACTCTATGTCCAAGACTCCCCAAAGTAGACACATCCATCTTCCTCCAATGGTGTTTAAACCAAGGCAATGGAGACCAAAGCTCTGATACCAATTGAAAGGATCGAGAAGAGGTGTCTAGAGGGGGGTGATTAGACACTAAGTGCCAAAAGTTGCAGCTTTTAATATTCTTAAGTTTAAGTGGAGTTTAAGCACAAGTTTAACAAACACAATACATATCAAGCAAGAATGCAATGAGTATATGAGCAGCGGAAAGTAAAGCATGCAACTTGCAAAATGTAAAGAGAAGGGTTTGGAGTATTCAAACGCAATTGGACACACGGATGTTTTTGTCGTGGTTCCGATAGGTGGTGCTATCGTACATCCACGTTGATGGAGACTTCAACCCACGGAGGGTAACGGTTGCGCGAGTCCACGGAGGGCTCCACCCACGAAGGGTCCACGAAGAAGCAACCTTGTCTATTCCATCACGGCCGTCGCCCACGAAGGACTTGCCTCACTAGCGGTAGATCTTCATGAAGTAGGCGATCTCCTTGCCCTTACAAACTCCTTGGTTCAACTCCACAATCTTGTTGGAGGCTCCCAAGTGACACCTAGCCAATCTAGGAGACACCACTCTCCAAGAAGTAACAAATGGTGTGTTGATGATGAACCCCTTGCTCTTGTGCTTCAAATGATAGTCTCCCCAACACTCAACTCTCTCTCACAGGATTTGGATTTGGTGGAAAGAAGATTTGAGTGGAAAGCAACTTGGGAAAGGCTAGAGATCAAGATTCATATGGTTGGAATGGAATATCTTGACCTCAACACAAGTGTAGGTGGTTCTCTCTCAGAAAATGTGTATTGGAAGTGTAGGTATGTCCTGATGGCTCTCTCCACGAATGAAGAGTGGGTGGAGGGGTATATATAGCCTCCACACAAAATCTAACCGTTACACACAATTTGCCAAACTCGGTGGGACCGAATGGTTAAACTCGGTCGGACCGATTCAGCAAACCTAGTGACCGTTAGGATTTTCGGTGGGACTGAGATGCAACTCGGTAGGACCGATATGGTTAGGGTTAGGGCATAACGTAATCTCGGTGTGACCGATTACACAAACTCGGTGGGACCGATTTTGGTAATAAGCTAACCAGAGAGTTGGTCAGGCAAACTCGGTGAGACCGATTACACAAACTCGGTGGGACCGATTTTGGTAATAAGCTAACCAGAGGGTTTGCATTGTAATCTCGGTAGTACCGATTGCTCAAACTCGGTGAGACCGATTTTGGTAATGGACATACACAGAGAGATTACAATCCCATCTCGGTGAGACCGAGATCCCTATCGGTGAAACCGATTTGCTAGGGTTTGTGGCAGTGGCTATGACATGTGAAACTCGGTGGTGCCAGATAGATAGAATTGGTGGGGCCGAGTTTGACTTTTGGTTTAGGTCATATGTGGATGTGGGAAGGTAGTTGAGGGTTTTGGAGCATATCACTAAGCACTTTGAGCAAGCAAGCCATTAAGCAACACCTCATCCCCTCTTGATAGTATTGGCTTTTCCTATAGACACAATGTGATCTTGGATCACTAAAATAGAAAAATTAGAGTCTTGATCTTGAAGCTTGAGCCAATCCTTTTTCCTTAGCATCTTGAAGGTGTTCCACATCCTCTTGTCCATGCCACTCCATTGTTGAACTTATCTGAAACATACTAGGTAAAAGTGTTAGTCCAACAAGAGATATGTTGACATTAATTACCAAAACCACCCAGGGAGCACTTGTGCTTTCAGAGTATCTAGGTGACATTAGGGTTTTGGTTGATTTGTGTCTTAAGGTGTTATTCTAGTACGAACTCTAGGGCTGTTTGTGACACTTATAGGAATAGCCCAACGGATTGATTGGAAAAAATACCTTTGAGGTAGTTTCATACCCTACCATAATCTCTTTGTTTGTTCTCCTCTATTAGTGACTTTGGAGTGACTCTTTGTCGCATGTTGAGGGATATTTATGTGATCCAATTATGTTATTATTGTTGAGAGGAATTGCACTAGTGAAAGTATGAACCCTAGGCCTTGTTTCCTAGCATTGCAATACCGTTTGTGCTCACTTTTATCATTAGTTACCTTGTTGTTTTTATACTTTCATATTACAAAAACCTATATCTACCATCCATATACCACTTGTATCGCCATTTCTTTGATGAACTAGTGCACCTATACAATTTACCATTGTATTGGGTGTGTCGGGGACACAAGAGACTCTTTGTTATTTGGTTGCAGGGTTGCTTGAGAGAGACCGTCTTCATCCTACGCCTCCTACGGATTGATAAACCTTAGGTCATCCACTTGAGGGAAATTTGCTACTGTCCTACAAACCTGTGCACTTGGAGGCCCAACAACGTCTACAAGAAGATGGTTGTGTAGTAGACATCACAAACTCATCAGCATTGGTCGTCCTTTGACGCCAATTTCTCAGGATGCTTCGTGGGCTGATCACCCCAACAAGACACCCCCCTTCAAGATGAAACTCCCAGAACTCCAACCCCTCAAGTCACCACTCTGGTGCTTGACGACGACTACATGGTGCAGACCACTCCATCACCACAGGCGTCGCCCGCATTTCGCAGGCTTCGCAAAGGCCCTAGGCCTCCGGTCACCATGTCGAGCATTCCAGAAGGAGAAGTGCAAAAAAGCTCAGTCGCACGTGAAGTGTTTCCTGAAGCCACTCCTACTGTGAATGTCTCTGAGTCTGAAGCCAAAGTTGCTGAAGACATTCCGGCCGCATCAGCCGAAGACAATCAAGAACCAAGACAAGAAGAAGAAAGAGTTGCAACACCCCCTGTCACTCAAGAAGTCGTTCTCAAGAAGAACGTGTCAGTGCCCGACCCTCCTTCTACTGAAGAGGAGGTTGAAAACATTGAGGCGGTCACAACCAACACTGCTGAAGCCAATGACGTTGTCATGGCTGAAAATACTGTGGCGCCTGAACCTAATGTTGCACCTGAAGCTAGTGTGCAACCTGAAGCCATAGTTAATGCCGAAGCTGCAGTTCCACCCCCAAGGCCTCACACTGTTGAGCAGGCATTTGATCGCAGCCAACTTGTCACTGTCAAATGGCCTGTTCTGGTTCCTCCCACTACTCCCGGACCACAATATGAATACCATGTGGAGCACAGGCCTCAGGTCGAGAAGCGAAAGCCCAGACTGCCAAGGTTTCCCGGTGCTGCAACATCACCATGCTCGTTCGGTGTAAAAACCTTCAGGGCACACAACACATTATTCAACAGTGCCAAGAACCCGTACTCAAAGCCAAAGATCTCATCTGATCGCTTCTGGAGCTTTTTGTAGCGTAGTTATTACTCCTGCATCTTATACAATCAAGAGCAGATCTTTCCTCACATGCGTTTGGATTGTGAAGCCATTGTTGTACTTCCCTGCTTGGAAGAAGCTCTAGACTGTTTTAGAGATGTTGGCCTTCGGTAGTTTGTCACTGACAAAGAGCATTGGAACGAAGAGCTTCTGCTGCAGTTCTATGCTACTCTTCACATTCATGGCTACAACAGGGATCCAAAGACTTGGGTCCTTGAGTGGATGACAGGTGATGTGCACCATGAAGCCAAAGCTCAAGATATCATTAAGCTTACTTTCCTGCCCACACCAGGTGAATACTATGAACCTGGTTGTCAGCTACACATGAATTCATTGGAGAGCATATTTCAGAAGCTTGAGCCCAACATGAGTCAGATGCTCAGCATGATGAAGCCACTGCCACAAGATGTTGAATATCCTAAGGAATTCTTTGTCGAGGACCTCGAATATCTGCCCCAAACCATTTATCACATTGTCAGGCGAACTCTATGGCCCGTCAAAGGACATTCCCCTGCAGCCAAGCTTGAAGGCACGATGAAGATATTGGTGTTCTATATTCTCAATGGCACCAGCTTCAATGCTCACGCTTACTTCATCAGGCCACTTGCTGCATCTGGAATTGATCTATTTGGCCTGAAGTTTTATGCTCCATGGGTGATGCGCTTAATCAAGCTTCACTCTTTTGTCAACTATCAGCCCTCTGCGCAACCATCTTATCTTCTTGCCTGAGGTTGATATGTCTATCGAAGCCATCTACCCTGAGCCTGCCAAGGAGCCATTTTATCTTCATAACGTTGATCACCAAAGCTTCACACAACCAATTGAGGGAGTCCTTGCTGCTACTTGTGTCTATCCTCTGGCTGGCAATACACGTGCACCTCGTCGTGCAACTACTGAAGCCACTAGAAGCACCGTTGCTAAAAGGCCTCGGAAGCGATCTCGTGTGCTCAATGACCGAGAGCTTCTCGTGGCCTTGCATCAAAACAAGATAGGCACCCTGACTGGCTAAAGTGTCAGATGCAGAGGATCTTGGTGGACGTCACTCACATCAGAAACTTGGCCACCAAGAACTCATTTTTGCTCATGAAGCATGTAGGAGTCCTGGAAGAGTCTCACACTTCTCTTCTCTGAAGACGATCTTCGTGAAGATGGCTTCACTAAGGGTTTCTAATTTGACTCCACTCCTCCTCACAATGCAAGCTAGCGTCGAACTCCACCCATTGAAGATTCCGAGTATTCATCTTCGGCTGCAACTGCTGTTGCAAGAG